>NC_072440.2:64387500-64465000 GCF_028878055.3 Symphalangus syndactylus
TGGGTGACAGTGCGAACCTCTGTCTCAAAAAATAAATAAATAAATAAATAAATAAATAAATAAATAAATAAGAGAGCGAGAGACAGAGAGAAAAATTTTATTAATTTAATGCACTTTTATGCCTGTGTTCTTCAATTTGCTTCGGAAACACCCACACTTGAGAGCTGGGACTCTGGCCCTGATTGTAGACATGAAATATACGGTTTCTTGCAAAAAATAGACACTGAATAATTACGAGTTAGTTGAGCTAAAAATCCATTTGGTTTCTTCCATATTTTTCCAAAATTTTCATCCTTTTTTTTTTAAGATAGAGTTTCGCTCTGGTCCCCCAGGCTGGAGTGCAATGGCGCGATCTCAGCACCTGCTGGCGATAGGGGGAAGCTGGGGGACGCTTGCGGGATAGGTACTGGAAGGAGAGGCGCGCGCACAAAAGATATGGGAAGACTAAGCGCTCACAATGGCTGCAGATCCGCCAGTGGATCGCTGAAGATTCCTGCTCTCCTGCTCAGGCCAGGATTGCAGTGAGCTGAGATAGCACCATTGCACTCCAACCTGGGCAACAAGAGCGAAACTTCATCACGCACACACACACACAAACACACACACACACACACACACACACACACACAAAAGAAAGAAAGAAAAAATAGTGGCCAGGTGTGGGGGCTCACGCATCCCAGCACTTTGGGATGTCGGGGCAGGCGGATCAGGAGATCAGGAGTTGGAGACCAGCCTGGCCAACATAGTGAAACCCCGTCTCTAGTAAAAATACAAATTTAGTCAGACGTGGTGGCACGCGCCTGTAGTACCAGCTACTCGGGCGGCTGAGACAGCACAATGACTTGAACCCGGGGTCGGGGCAGGGATTGTGATGCGCCGAGATCGCGTCACTGCCCTCTGGTCTGGGCAACAGAGCCAGACTCTGTCTTTTTTTTTTTTTTTTGAGACGGAGTCTCAAAATAATAAACCTTTTTCTCTCTGTCTCGCTCTCTGTCTCTCTTTTTTTTTTCAAGACGGAGGTTTGCACTGTAACCCAGGCTGGAGTGCAGTTGCGAGATCTCAAGTCACCGCAAGCTCCGCCTACCGGGTTCAAGCCATTCTCCTGCCTCAGCCTCGGGAGTAGCTGGGACTACAGGCGCCGGCCATCACGCCCGGCTAATTTTTTGTAGTTTTAGTAGAGACGGGGTTTCGCTATGTTGGCCAGGGTGGTCTCCCAACTCCTGACCTCGTGATCCGCCCGCCTCCACCTCCCAAAGTGCCACCGTGCCCGGCCTTTATTTTTAAGAAAGAGTCTCGGCCTGGCGCGGTGGCTCACGCCTTTAATCCCAGCACTTTGGTAGGCCGAGGCGGGCTGATCACGAGGTCAGGAGATCGAGACCATCCTGGCTAACACTGTGAAACCCCGTCTCTACTAAAAATACAAAAAATTAACCGGGCGTGGTGGCGCGCGCCTGTAGTCCCAGCTACTCCAGAGGCTGAGGCAGGAGAATGGCGTGAACCCGGTAGGCGGAGCTTGCGGTGAGCCGAGATGGCGCCACTGCACTCTAGGCTGGGAGAGAGAGGGAGACTCCGTCTCAAGAAAAAAAAAAAAAAAAGACAGATCATTTCTTTGTTGCCCAGGCTGGAGTGCAGTGGCGTGATCTCGGCGCATCACAATCCCTTCCCCGCCCCCAGGTTCAAATGATTCTCCTGCCTCAGCCGCCGGAGTAGCTGGTACTACAGGCGCGTGCCACCATGTCTGGCTAAATATGTATTTTTACTAGAGACGGGGTTTCATTATGTTGGCCAGGCTGGTCTCCAACTCCGGATCTCGTGATCTGTCCGTCCTGACCTTCCAAAGTGCTAGGATCATAGGCATAAGCCACCACGCCGGGCCTCTTTTTTTTCTTTTTCTTTTTTTTTATTTTGAGACGGAGTTTTGCTCTTGTTGCCCAGGCTGGAGTGCAATAGTGCGATCTCAGCTCCCTGCAATCTCCACCTCAGCAGGAGAGCAGGAATCTTCAGTGATCCACGGGCAGATCTGCAGCCATTGTGGGCACCTGTTCTTCCCGCGACCTTTGTGCCGGCGTCTCTCCCTCCAATACCTCTTGCATGCCCCCCCCAGGTCTGCCGGCCGCCATTGCCAGCAGGTATCTTGCACGGGTACCTTGCAGCGCTAATTAATCCGTTAAGGTTGCTCTGTCACTCGCGCCATTCTGTGCACGCGCACCCCCTCCCTCAGGTTTAAAAGATGCGCTGCCCGGCAACCTTGCCGCGCTAATCTGTTAAGGTCGCTCTGTCACTCGCGCGGGTTCTTTGCATGCTCAGCCACTCCCTCAGGTTTAAAAGGCGCGTTGCCCGGCAACAGAAGAAACTGTTGGCTCAGTCTTTGGCCGAGTTGGCAGCTCGACGAGGACGCTCAGAGCCCAGCTCTCGAGAGTTCAAGCATCCGACGGTTCCCCACTGCTCCCAGGAGCCGTTACCTGGGCACTCTGTGCCCCTCATTCCTGTCCGGGCCCAGGCCGAGGACCTGCCAGTAGGGCTCAGTTGCCTGGAGCCCGTTCAGCCCATCCCCTAGTTCACTTTGCTTGTGGGATCTCCCCGTTGCTCCTGCCCCTGGACTGAGTGGCAGGCCATCCTACAAGCACCTGGACACTTGGCATCAGTGGTGTCAAGATAACACTAAGAAGGTTTTCCGTGATCCTGCAAGCCCTGTGTTCCTTCCTGGTGATACTGCCTTTAATTTCATGGCACAGGTACCACAGCAAGCCAGTGCTGTGTGCTCCGAGTTCCAGCGCATCCTCCAGCTCAGCCACTGCCCTGAGCACAAGGACTCTCTGTGGGGCCCAGGAGCAGGAAGTCACCCCTTTGGGGCCCACAACACCCAGCTGTCCCCAGACTCGTGTCCAGGGAAGATCATGTCGAGGGCCCTGAAGGAGAGTGGGGCAGGGATGCCTGAGCAGGACAAGGACCCCAGAGTCCCAAGAGAATCCTGATGATCAGAGAAGGGTCCCCGAGGTCACCGGGGATGCACGGTCTGCATTTAGGCCCCTGCGGGATAATGAAGGCCACTCTCCCTTTGTGCCCAGGCCCGGGCCTCTGCAGAGAGACCTCCATGCCCAGAGGTCAGAAGTCAGATCCAACCAGACATCCCAGCCCTCCTGCACCAGCTCATGCACCAAACGCAATGCCATCTCGAGCTCCTACAGCTCCACGGGAGGCTTCCCGTGGCTAAAGCAGAGGATGGGGTCAGCCTCATCCCACTGCCAGCTGACCGTCAGGTCCTCATGTTTGCTGTCTATAAAATCATCTGGGCCAGGTGCTTTTCTTTGGTTTTGTCTTTTTGTGAGATTTTTGAGGGGATGGGATACAGATTTTAAAATAAACATTCAATTCCTTTAATGGTTCTAGATCTAGACAAAGTTTTCTGTTTCTCCCTACTTCGTTTTTATGCAGTTATATTTTTCTTTTGAGACAGAATTTCTCTGTTGCAGTCACGTGATCTTGGCTCACTGCAACCTCTGCCTCCCAGGTTCAAGTGATTCTCCCACCTCAGCCTCCCGAGTAGCTGGGGTTACAAGCATGTGCCACCATGCCCAGCTAATTTTTATATTTTTAGTAGAGTTGGGGTTTTACTATGTTGGCCAGGCTGCTCTCGAACTCCTGAGGTTGAGTGATCCGCCAACCTCGGCCTCCCAAAGTGCTGGGATTACAAGCATTAGACACCCCACTTGGCCTGAAGTTATATTTTTCTATAAAACTGCCTGTTTTGATATTTTAAAAAATCACTGGCATAACGTGGTTTATGTAATGTCCTTATGATTTTTGTCTTAATATTATTTATTTATTTATTTATTTTATATATTTATTTAGAGATTGAGTCTTGCTCTATTGCCCAGGCTGGAGTGCAGTGGCCTGATCTTGGCTCACTGCAACCTCTGCCTCTCAGGTTCAAGCAATTCTCGTGCCTCAGCTTCCTGAGTAGCTGGGATTATAGGCACCCACCACCACACGAAGCTATTTTTGTGTGTGGTTTGTTGTTGTTGTTGTTGTTGTTGTTGTTTCTTTTTGTGAGACAAAGTTTCGCTGTTGTTGCCCAGGCTGGAGTACAATGGCACAACCTCAGCTCAGCACAACCTCCATCTCCCAGGTTCAAGCGGTTCTCCTGCCTCAGCCTCCTGGGTGGCTGGGATTACAGGCATGCGCCACTACGCCAGGCTAATCTTGTATTTTTAGTAGAGATGGGTTTCTCCATGTTGGTCACGCTGGTCTCGACCTCCTGAACTCAGGTGATCTGCCCGCCTCAGCCTCCCAAAGTGCTGGGATTACAAGGGTGAGCCACAGCGCCTGGCCATTTTCGTATTTTTAGTAGAGATGGAGTTTCACCATGTTGGCCACGCTGGTCTCAAACTCCTGACCTCAAGTGATCTGCCAGTCTCGGCCTCCCAAAGTGCTAGGATTACAGGCGAGAGCCACCGCACCCGGCCTAGCCACCACGCCTGGCCCACTTATTTCTAAATAGACAATACATTTGTATATTTCAAAATTCAGAAAGCACCATCTCAACCCCGTCCCTATTCCTGTAGCTTCTCAGATGCAACCAAATAGATTCAGTTTCTTGGTATCTTTCTAGAGGTAGTTTATGAACATAAGCAAATATCCAAATAAACAAATATGTTCTTTTGCTTTTTTTATACAAACGTTACTTTATTGTACCTATTGATCTGTTCCTTTCTCTTTCTTTCTTTTTATTATTTTATTTTATTTTTTGAGAATAAAAAGGTCTTGCTCTGTGGCCTAAGCTGGAGTATAGTTGTGCAATCTGGGCTCACTGCAGCCTTCACCTCCCAGGCTCAAGCGATCCTCCCACCTCAGCCTCCCGAATAGCTGGGACTACAGGGATATGCTACGAAGCCCGGCTAACTTTTTGTATGTGTTGTAAAGGCAGAGTTTCACCGTGTTGCCCAGGCTGGTCTCAAACTCTTGGACTCCTGCGATCTGCACAGGTAGGCCTCCCAAAGTGCTAGGATTACAAGCATGAGCCACCACGCCCAGCCTCCACCTCTTACAGTGGACCTGATATTATAATGCCCACTTCCTATGATGAAAAGGAACTGAATGAGTATGGAATCTCTAGGACCACGCTGGCATATAATGGGCCCTTGGGGTTTAGTTTAGTAGCAAATTAAAAGGTTCCCATTCCTCAAAACCTTCTATAGACATCTTTCAGGAAACTGCCATGGATAAATATCTGCAAATCAAAGCAAAACTTTAGGGACAAACTACATCAGTCTTCACCGGTGAATTTTGCATCTATGATGCAAATGACACCCCCTCTAAGGTGTTACCCTTCTGCAGTGCACTACCTGTGCAACTGTCCTCAGCAAAGAGGACTTGGCCTCGTGGGAGATGTCTCCTCCATGTGCACTGCTGCCCTTGGAGGCTGTGAAAAGTGAGGTGTGGGAACCTGAGCTGTGCCCTCTCTGCCATGGTCAGCATTTTAACCCAACCTCAGAAAGCAGGGGACCAAAACCGAGCCTGTCCTGGAAGACCTTGCCCATCCCCAGAGGGCTCCCCGTCCGTATTTCTCAAGGAGGCCACGTGGGTGAAATGGTCAGCACTGCCGTGCTGTGGGGTCCTAAAGTCTGCTGTCCTCCTTCCTGCAGACCAGGGCTGAACGCTGGTGCCCAGGCGCTCTTGCCATGGGTCCTGGTGCAGCCAAGCATGGTTTCAAACATGACCTGACCCTTAGTCAACCTGGAGGCTGATGTCTAGAGTGGGCGCTGGCGTCTGCAGCACCTGGAGCCTCTGCATCACCCTTAGGGCAGGTCTGCCTCCCAGGCCCATGCACAGAGGAGCTGGTCTCCCAGCCTGCAGGTGCCCCTGTGGTGTCCAGGACGACGAGGGGGTCTCTCCATACTTGGTGGGGCTGGGGCCCTCCTACTTCCCACCTCCTTGTGTCCCTCACTCCCCTGTTTCATTCCACGCCGAACCTCCGCTGCCTCGGGCTCCCCTGGGGAGGGGGTGGTGGCAGGAGTTGCCCAAGGGCAGCTCTGCTCATGAGCAGCTGCTCTAGTGGCTCCTCCTGCTGCTGTTTGCCGGGTGCTGCTGACCCCTGCGAGGTAGAGAAAAGGCGTTCAGGTGGTTCACACCCCACACAGGTGCCCCTCGCAGGGTCATTACTGGTGGCCAGCGCTGTGTGTGTGACGATGATGACAAGCCTAAACTGCACAAGGACTCATGTCCCGGGCGCTCCATGTGACCACCTCCGGAGAGGTCTCTGGCTCCTTGAGAAATACGGACGGGGAGCCCTCTGGGGATGGGCAAGGTCTTCCAGGACAGGCTCGGTTTTGGTCCCCTGCTTTCTGAGGTTGGGTTAAAATGCTGACCATGGCAGAGAGGGCACAGCTCAGGTTCCCACACCTCACTTTTCACAGCCTCCAAGGGCAGCAGTGCACATGGAGGAGACATCTCCCACGAGGCCAAGTCCTCTTTGCTGAGGACAGTTGCACAGGTAGTGCACTGCAGAAGGGTAACACCTTAGAGGGGGTGTCATTTGCATCATAGATGCAAAATTCACCGGTGAAGACTGATGTAGTTTGTCCCTAAAGTTTTGCTTTGATTTGCAGATATTTATCCATGGCAGTTTCCTGAAAGATGTCTATAGAAGGTTTTGAGGAATGGGAACCTTTTAATTTGCTACTAAACTAAACCCCAAGGGCCCATTATATGCCAGCGTGGTCCTAGAGATTCCATACTCATTCAGTTCCTTTTCATCATAGGAAGTGGGCATTATAATATCAGGTCCACTGTAAGAGGTGGAGGCTGGGCGTGGTGGCTCATGCTTGTAATCCTAGCACTTTGGGAGGCCTACCTGTGCAGATCGCAGGAGTCCAAGAGTTTGAGACCAGCCTGGGCAACACGGTGAAACTCTGCCTTTACAACACATACAAAAAGTTAGCCGGGCTTCGTAGCATATCCCTGTAGTCCCAGCTATTCGGGAGGCTGAGGTGGGAGGATCGCTTGAGCCTGGGAGGTGAAGGCTGCAGTGAGCCCAGATTGCACAACTATACTCCAGCTTAGGCCACAGAGCAAGACCTTTTTATTCTCAAAAAATAAAATAAAATAATAAAAAGAAAGAAAGAGAAAGGAACAGATCAATAGGTACAATAAAGTAACGTTTGTATAAAAAAAGCAAAAGAACATATTTGTTTATTTGGATATTTGCTTATGTTCATAAACTACCTCTAGAAAGATACCAAGAAACTGAATCTATTTGGTTGCATCTGAGAAGCTACAGGAATAGGGACGGGGTTGAGATGGTGCTTTCTGAATTTTGAAATATACAAATGTATTGTCTATTTAGAAATAAGTGGGCCAGGCGTGGTGGCTAGGCCGGGTGCGGTGGCTCTCGCCTGTAATCCTAGCACTTTGGGAGGCCGAGACTGGCAGATCACTTGAGGTCAGGAGTTTGAGACCAGCGTGGCCAACATGGTGAAACTCCATCTCTACTAAAAATACGAAAATGGCCAGGCGCTGTGGCTCACCCTTGTAATCCCAGCACTTTGGGAGGCTGAGGCGGGCAGATCACCTGAGTTCAGGAGGTCGAGACCAGCGTGACCAACATGGAGAAACCCATCTCTACTAAAAATACAAGATTAGCCTGGCGTAGTGGCGCATGCCTGTAATCCCAGCCACCCAGGAGGCTGAGGCAGGAGAACCGCTTGAACCTGGGAGATGGAGGTTGTGCTGAGCTGAGGTTGTGCCATTGTACTCCAGCCTGGGCAACAACAGCGAAACTTTGTCTCACAAAAAGAAACAACAACAACAACAACAACAACAACAAACCACACACAAAAATAGCTTCGTGTGGTGGTGGGTGCCTATAATCCCAGCTACTCAGGAAGCTGAGGCACGAGAATTGCTTGAACCTGAGAGGCAGAGGTTGCAGTGAGCCAAGATCAGGCCACTGCACTCCAGCCTGGGCAATAGAGCAAGACTCAATCTCTAAATAAATATATAAAATAAATAAATAAATAAATAATATTAAGACAAAAATCATAAGGACATTACATAAACCACGTTATGCCAGTGATTTTTTAAAATATCAAAACAGGCAGTTTTATAGAAAAATATAACTTCAGGCCAAGTGGGGTGTCTAATGCTTGTAATCCCAGCACTTTGGGAGGCCGAGGTTGGCGGATCACTCAACCTCAGGAGTTCGAGAGCAGCCTGGCCAACATAGTAAAACCCCAACTCTACTAAAAATATAAAAATTAGCTGGGCATGGTGGCACATGCTTGTAACCCCAGCTACTCGGGAGGCTGAGGTGGGAGAATCACTTGAACCTGGGAGGCAGAGGTTGCAGTGAGCCAAGATCACGTGACTGCAACAGAGAAATTCTGTCTCAAAAGAAAAATATAACTGCATAAAAACGAAGTAGGGAGAAACAGAAAACTTTGTCTAGATCTAGAACCATTAAAGGAATTGAATGTTTATTTTAAAATCTGTATCCCATCCCCTCAAAAATCTCACAAAAAGACAAAACCAAAGAAAAGCACCTGGCCCAGATGATTTTATAGACAGCAAACATGAGGACCTGACGGTCAGCTGGCAGTGGGATGAGGCTGACCCCATCCTCTGCTTTAGCCACGGGAAGCCTCCCGTGGAGCTGTAGGAGCTCGAGATGGCATTGCGTTTGGTGCATGAGCTGGTGCAGGAGGGCTGGGATGTCTGGTTGGATCTGACTTCTGACCTCTGGGCATGGAGGTCTCTCTGCAGAGGCCCGGGCCTGGGCACAAAGGGAGAGTGGCCTTCATTATCCCGCAGGGGCCTAAATGCAGACCGTGCATCCCCGGTGACCTCGGGGACCCTTCTCTGATCATCAGGATTCTCTTGGGACTCTGGGGTCCTTGTCCTGCTCAGGCATCCCTGCCCCACTCTCCTTCAGGGCCCTCGACATGATCTTCCCTGGACACGAGTCTGGGGACAGCTGGGTGTTGTGGGCCCCAAAGGGGTGACTTCCTGCTCCTGGGCCCCACAGAGGGTCCTTGTGCTCAGGGCAGTGGCTGAGCTGGAGGATGCGCTGGAACTCGGAGCACACAGCACTGGCTTGCTGTGGTACCTGTGCCATGAAATTAAAGGCAGTATCACCAGGAAGGAACACAGGGCTTGCAGGATCACGGAAAACCTTCTTAGTGTTATCTTGACACCACTGATGCCAAGTGTCCAGGTGCTTGTAGGATGGCCTGCCACTCAGTCCAGGGGCAGGAGCAACGGGGAGATCCCACAAGCAAAGTGAACTAGGGGATGGGCTGAACGGGCTCCAGGCAACTGAGCCCTACTGGCAGGTCCTCGGCCTGGGCCCGGACAGGAATGAGGGGCACAGAGTGCCCAGGTAACGGCTCCTGGGAGCAGTGGGGAACCGTCGGATGCTTGAACTCTCGAGAGCTGGGCTCTGAGCGTCCTCGTCGAGCTGCCAACTCGGCCAACTCGGGCTCCCCTGGGGAGGGGGTGGTGGCAGGAGTTGCCCAAGGGCAGCTCTGCTCATGAGCAGCTGCTCTAGTGGCTCCTCCTGCTGCTGTTTGCCGGGTGCTGCTGACCCCTGCGAGGTAGAGAAAAGGCGTTCAGGTGGTTCACACCCCACACAGGTGCCCCTCGCAGGGTCATTACTGGTGGCCAGCGCTGTGTGTGTGACGATGATGACAAGCCTAAACTGCACAAGGACTCATGTCCCGGGCGCTCCATGTGACCACCTCCGGAGAGGTCTCTGGCTCCTTGAGAAATACGGACGGGGAGCCCTCTGGGGATGGGCAAGGTCTTCCAGGACAGGCTCGGTTTTGGTCCCCTGCTTTCTGAGGTTGGGTTAAAATGCTGACCATGGCAGAGAGGGCACAGCTCAGGTTCCCACACCTCACTTTTCACAGCCTCCAAGGGCAGCAGTGCACATGGAGGAGACATCTCCCACGAGGCCAAGTCCTCTTTGCTGAGGACAGTTGCACAGGTAGTGCACTGCAGAAGGGTAACACCTTAGAGGGGGTGTCATTTGCATCATAGATGCAAAATTCACCGGTGAAGACTGATGTAGTTTGTCCCTAAAGTTTTGCTTTGATTTGCAGATATTTATCCATGGCAGTTTCCTGAAAGATGTCTATAGAAGGTTTTGAGGAATGGGAACCTTTTAATTTGCTACTAAACTAAACCCCAAGGGCCCATTATATGCCAGCGTGGTCCTAGAGATTCCATACTCATTCAGTTCCTTTTCATCATAGGAAGTGGGCATTATAATATCAGGTCCACTGTAAGAGGTGGAGGCTGGGCGTGGTGGCTCATGCTTGTAATCCTAGCACTTTGGGAGGCCTACCTGTGCAGATCGCAGGAGTCCAAGAGTTTGAGACCAGCCTGGGCAACACGGTGAAACTCTGCCTTTACAACACATACAAAAAGTTAGCCGGGCTTCGTAGCATATCCCTGTAGTCCCAGCTATTCGGGAGGCTGAGGTGGGAGGATCGCTTGAGCCTGGGAGGTGAAGGCTGCAGTGAGCCCAGATTGCACAACTATACTCCAGCTTAGGCCACAGAGCAAGACCTTTTTATTCTCAAAAAATAAAATAAAATAATAAAAAGAAAGAAAGAGAAAGGAACAGATCAATAGGTACAATAAAGTAACGTTTGTATAAAAAAAGCAAAAGAACATATTTGTTTATTTGGATATTTGCTTATGTTCATAAACTACCTCTAGAAAGATACCAAGAAACTGAATCTATTTGGTTGCATCTGAGAAGCTACAGGAATAGGGACGGGGTTGAGATGGTGCTTTCTGAATTTTGAAATATACAAATGTATTGTCTATTTAGAAATAAGTGGGCCAGGCGTGGTGGCTAGGCCGGGTGCGGTGGCTCTCGCCTGTAATCCTAGCACTTTGGGAGGCCGAGACTGGCAGATCACTTGAGGTCAGGAGTTTGAGACCAGCGTGGCCAACATGGTGAAACTCCATCTCTACTAAAAATACGAAAATGGCCAGGCGCTGTGGCTCACCCTTGTAATCCCAGCACTTTGGGAGGCTGAGGCGGGCAGATCACCTGAGTTCAGGAGGTCGAGACCAGCGTGACCAACATGGAGAAACCCATCTCTACTAAAAATACAAGATTAGCCTGGCGTAGTGGCGCATGCCTGTAATCCCAGCCACCCAGGAGGCTGAGGCAGGAGAACCGCTTGAACCTGGGAGATGGAGGTTGTGCTGAGCTGAGGTTGTGCCATTGTACTCCAGCCTGGGCAACAACAGCGAAACTTTGTCTCACAAAAAGAAACAACAACAACAACAACAACAACAACAAACCACACACAAAAATAGCTTCGTGTGGTGGTGGGTGCCTATAATCCCAGCTACTCAGGAAGCTGAGGCACGAGAATTGCTTGAACCTGAGAGGCAGAGGTTGCAGTGAGCCAAGATCAGGCCACTGCACTCCAGCCTGGGCAATAGAGCAAGACTCAATCTCTAAATAAATATATAAAATAAATAAATAAATAAATAATATTAAGACAAAAATCATAAGGACATTACATAAACCACGTTATGCCAGTGATTTTTTAAAATATCAAAACAGGCAGTTTTATAGAAAAATATAACTTCAGGCCAAGTGGGGTGTCTAATGCTTGTAATCCCAGCACTTTGGGAGGCCGAGGTTGGCGGATCACTCAACCTCAGGAGTTCGAGAGCAGCCTGGCCAACATAGTAAAACCCCAACTCTACTAAAAATATAAAAATTAGCTGGGCATGGTGGCACATGCTTGTAACCCCAGCTACTCGGGAGGCTGAGGTGGGAGAATCACTTGAACCTGGGAGGCAGAGGTTGCAGTGAGCCAAGATCACGTGACTGCAACAGAGAAATTCTGTCTCAAAAGAAAAATATAACTGCATAAAAACGAAGTAGGGAGAAACAGAAAACTTTGTCTAGATCTAGAACCATTAAAGGAATTGAATGTTTATTTTAAAATCTGTATCCCATCCCCTCAAAAATCTCACAAAAAGACAAAACCAAAGAAAAGCACCTGGCCCAGATGATTTTATAGACAGCAAACATGAGGACCTGACGGTCAGCTGGCAGTGGGATGAGGCTGACCCCATCCTCTGCTTTAGCCACGGGAAGCCTCCCGTGGAGCTGTAGGAGCTCGAGATGGCATTGCGTTTGGTGCATGAGCTGGTGCAGGAGGGCTGGGATGTCTGGTTGGATCTGACTTCTGACCTCTGGGCATGGAGGTCTCTCTGCAGAGGCCCGGGCCTGGGCACAAAGGGAGAGTGGCCTTCATTATCCCGCAGGGGCCTAAATGCAGACCGTGCATCCCCGGTGACCTCGGGGACCCTTCTCTGATCATCAGGATTCTCTTGGGACTCTGGGGTCCTTGTCCTGCTCAGGCATCCCTGCCCCACTCTCCTTCAGGGCCCTCGACATGATCTTCCCTGGACACGAGTCTGGGGACAGCTGGGTGTTGTGGGCCCCAAAGGGGTGACTTCCTGCTCCTGGGCCCCACAGAGGGTCCTTGTGCTCAGGGCAGTGGCTGAGCTGGAGGATGCGCTGGAACTCGGAGCACACAGCACTGGCTTGCTGTGGTACCTGTGCCATGAAATTAAAGGCAGTATCACCAGGAAGGAACACAGGGCTTGCAGGATCACGGAAAACCTTCTTAGTGTTATCTTGACACCACTGATGCCAAGTGTCCAGGTGCTTGTAGGATGGCCTGCCACTCAGTCCAGGGGCAGGAGCAACGGGGAGATCCCACAAGCAAAGTGAACTAGGGGATGGGCTGAACGGGCTCCAGGCAACTGAGCCCTACTGGCAGGTCCTCGGCCTGGGCCCGGACAGGAATGAGGGGCACAGAGTGCCCAGGTAACGGCTCCTGGGAGCAGTGGGGAACCGTCGGATGCTTGAACTCTCGAGAGCTGGGCTCTGAGCGTCCTCGTCGAGCTGCCAACTCGGCCAAAGACTGAGCCAACAGTTTCTTCTGTTGCCGGGCAACGCGCCTTTTAAACCTGAGGGAGTGGCTGAGCATGCAAAGAACCCGCGCGAGTGACAGAGCGACCTTAACAGATTAGCGCGGCAAGGTTGCCGGGCAGCGCATCTTTTAAACCTGAGGGAGGGGGTGCGCGTGCACAGAATGGCGCGAGTGACAGAGCAACCTTAACGGGTTAATTAGCGCTGCAAGGTACCCGTGCAAGATACCTGCTGGCAATGGCGGCCGGCAGACCTGGGGGGGGCATGCAAGAGGTATTGGAGGGAGAGACGCCGGCACAAAGGTCGCGGGAAGAACAGGTGCCCACAATGGCTGCAGATCTGCCCGTGGATCACTGAAGATTCCTGCTCTCCTGCTGAGGTGGAGATTGCAGGGAGCTGAGATCGCACTATTGCACTCCAGCCTGGGCAACAAGAGCAAAACTCCGTCTCAAAATAAAAAAAAAGAAAAAGAAAAAAAAGAGGCCCGGCGTGGTGGCTTATGCCTATGATCCTAGCACTTTGGAAGGTCAGGACGGACAGATCACGAGATCCGGAGTTGGAGACCAGCCTGGCCAACATAATGAAACCCCGTCTCTAGTAAAAATACATATTTAGCCAGACATGGTGGCACGCGCCTGTAGTACCAGCTACTCCGGCGGCTGAGGCAGGAGAATCATTTGAACCTGGGGGCGGGGAAGGGATTGTGATGCGCCGAGATCACGCCACTGCACTCCAGCCTGGGCAACAAAGAAATGATCTGTCTTTTTTTTTTTTTTTTCTTGAGACGGAGTCTCCCTCTCTCTCCCAGCCTAGAGTGCAGTGGCGCCATCTCGGCTCACCGCAAGCTCCGCCTACCGGGTTCACGCCATTCTCCTGCCTCAGCCTCTGGAGTAGCTGGGACTACAGGCGCACGCCACCACGCCCGGTTAATTTTTTGTATTTTTAGTAGAGACGGGGTTTCACAGTGTTAGCCAGGATGGTCTCGATCTCCTGACCTCGTGATCAGCCCGCCTCGGCCTACCAAAGTGCTGGGATTAAAGGCGTGAGCCACCGCGCCAGGCCGAGACTCTTTCTTAAAAATAAAGGCCGGGCACGGTGGCACTTTGGGAGGTGGAGGCGGGCGGATCACGAGGTCAGGAGTTGGGAGACCACCCTGGCCAACATAGCGAAACCCCGTCTCTACTAAAACTACAAAAAATTAGCCGGGCGTGATGGCCGGCGCCTGTAGTCCCAGCTACTCCCGAGGCTGAGGCAGGAGAATGGCTTGAACCCGGTAGGCGGAGCTTGCGGTGACTTGAGATCTCGCAACTGCACTCCAGCCTGGGTTACAGTGCAAACCTCCGTCTTGAAAAAAAAAAGAGAGACAGAGAGCGAGACAGAGAGAAAAAGGTTTATTATTTTGAGACTCCGTCTCAAAAAAAAAAAAAAAAAGACAGAGTCTGGCTCTGTTGCCCAGACCAGAGGGCAGTGACGCGATCTCGGCGCATCACAATCCCTGCCCCGACCCCGGGTTCAAGTCATTGTGCTGTCTCAGCCGCCCGAGTAGCTGGTACTACAGGCGCGTGCCACCACGTCTGACTAAATTTGTATTTTTACTAGAGACGGGGTTTCACTATGTTGGCCAGGCTGGTCTCCAACTCCTGATCTCCTGATCCGCCTGCCCCGACATCCCAAAGTGCTGGGATGCGTGAGCCCCCACACCTGGCCACTATTTTTTCTTTCTTTCTTGTGTGTGTGTGTGTGTGTGTGTGTGTGTGTGTGTGTGTGTGTGTTTGTGTGTGTGTGTGCGTGATGAAGTTTCGCTCTTGTTGCCCAGGTTGGAGTGCAATGGTGCTATCTCAGCTCACTGCAATCCTGGCCTGAGCAGGAGAGCAGGAATCTTCAGCGATCCACTGGCGGATCTGCAGCCATTGTGAGGGCTTAGTCTTCCCATATCTTTTGTGCGCGCGCCTCTCCTTCCAGTACCTATCCCGCAAGCGTCCCCCAGCTTCCCCCTATCGCCAGCAGGTGCTGAGATCGCGCCATTGCACTCCAGCCTGGGGGACCAGAGCGAAACTCTATCTTAAAAAAAAAAGGATGAAAATTTTGGAAAAATATGGAAGAAACCAAATGGATTTTTAGCTCAACTAACTCGTAATTATTCAGTGTCTATTTTTTGCAAGAAACCGTATATTTCATGTCTACAATCAGGGCCAGAGTCCCAGCTCTCAAGTGTGGGTGTTTCCGAAGCAAATTGAAGAACACAGGCATAAAAGTGCATTAAATTAATAAAATTTTTCTCTCTGTCTCTCGCTCTCTTATTTATTTATTTATTTATTTATTTATTTATTTATTTATTTATTTATTTTTTGAGACAGAGGTTCGCACTGTCACCCAGGCTGGAGTGCAGTGGCGAGATCTCAGGTCACTGCAACCTCCGCCTCCCAAGTTCACGCCTTTCTCCTGCCTCAGCCTCGGGAGTAGCTGGGACTACAGGCGCCCGCCACCATGCCCGGCTAATTTTTTTTTTTTTTTTTTTTTTGAGACGGAGTCTCGCTCTGTCGCCCAGGCTGGAGTGTAGTGGCGCAATCTCGGCTCACTGCAAGCTCCGCCTCCCGGGTTCACGCCATTCTCCTGCCTCAGCCTCTCCGAGTAGCTGGGACTACAGGCGCCCGCCACCAAGCCCGGCTAATTTTTTTTTTGTATTTTTTAGTAGAGACGGGGTTTCACCGTGGTCTCGATCTCCTGACCTCGTGATCCGCCCGCCTCGGCCTCCCAAAGTGCTGGGATTACAAGCGTGAGCCACCGCGCCCGGCCATGCCCGGCTAATTTTTTGTAGTTTTAGTAGAGATGGGGTTTCGCTATGTTGGCCAGGCTGGTCACCAACTCCTGACGTCGTGATCCGCCCTCCTCTGCCTCCCAAAGTGCCACTGCGCCCGGCCTTTTTTTTTTAAGACAGAGTCTCGGCCGGGCGCGGTGGCTCACGCCTTTAATCCCAGCACTTTGGTAGGCCGAGGCGGGCTGATCACGAGGTCAGGAGATCGAGAGCATCCTGGCTACCACGGTGAAACCCCGTCTCTACTAAAAATACAAAAAATTAGCCGGGTGTGGTCGCGAGCGCCTGTAGTCCCAGCTACTCCAGAGGCTGAGGCAGGAGAATGGCGTGAACCCGGTAGGCGGAGCTTGCGGTGAGCCGAGATCAGGCCACTGGAATCCAGCCTGGGCGACAGAGGGAGACTCCGTCTCAAAAAAAAAAAAAAAAAAAAAAAGACAGAGTCTGGCTCTGTTGCCCAGGCTGGAGTGCAGTGACGCGATCTCGGCGCATCACAATCCCTGCCCCGACCCCGGGTTCGAGTCATTGTGCTGTCTCAGCCGCCCGAGTAGCTGGTACTACAGGCGCGTGTCACCATGTCTGACTAAATTTGTATTTTTACTAGAGACGGGGTTTCACTATGTTGGCCAGGCTGGTCTCCAATTCCTGATCTCCTGATCCGCCCGCCCCGACATCCCAAAGTGCTGGGATGCGTGAGCCCCCACACCTGGCCACTATTTTTTCTTTCTTTCGTGTGTGTGTGTGTGTGTGTGTGTGTGTGTGTGTGCGTGCCTGTGATGAAGTTTCGCTCTTGTTGCCCAGGTTGGAGTGCAATGGTGCGATCTCAGCTCACTGCAATCCCCGCCTGAGCAGGAGAGCAGGCATCTTCAGCGATCCACTGGCGGATCTGCAGCCATTGTGCGCGCCTGGTCTTCCCATTGCTTTGTAAGAGCGCCTCTCCTTCCAGTACCTATCCCGCGAGCGTCCCCCAGCCTCCCCCCATCGCCAGCAGGTGCTGAGATGGCGCCATTGCACTCCAGCCTGGGGGACAAGAGCGAAACTCCATCTCAAAAAGAAAAAAAAAAAAAGGATGAAAATTTTGGAAAAATATGGAAGAAACCAAATGGATTTCTAGCTCAACTAAATCGTAATTATTTACTGTCAATTTTTGCAAGAAACCATATATTTCATGTCCACAATCAGGGCCACAGTCCCAGCTCTCAAGTGTGGGTGTTTCCTAAGGAAATTGAAGAACACAGGCATAAAAGTGCATTAAATTAATAAACCTTTTTCTCTCTGTCTCTGTCTCTCTCTCTCTTTTTTTTTTTTTTTTTTTTTTTTGAGACGTAGGTTCGCACTGTCACCCAGGCTGGAGTGCAGTGGCGAGATCTCCGGTCACTGCAAGCTCTGCCTCCCGAGTTCACGCCACTCTCCTGCCTCAGCCTCCGGAGTAGCTGGGACTATAGGCGCCCGCCACCACACCCGGCTAATATTTTGTATTTTTAGTAGAGACGGGGTTTCACTATGTTGGCCAGGCTTTTCTCCAACTCCTGATCTCCTGATCCGCCCGCCCCGACATCCCAAAGTGCTGGGATGCGGGAGCCGCCACACCTGGCCACTATTTTTTCTTTCTTTCTTTTGTGTGTGTGTGTGTCTGTGACAAAGTTTCGCTCTTGTTGCCCAGGCTGGACTGCAATGGTGCGATCTCAGCTCACTGCAATCCCCGCCTGAGCAGGAGAACAGGAATCTTCAGCGATCCACGGGCAGATCTGCAGCCATTGTTGGTACCTGTTCTTCCCGCGTCCTTTGTGCCCGCGTCTTTCCTTCCAGTACCTATTGCATGCCCCCCGCCCACATTCGCCTCCCGCCATTGCCAGCAAGTGCGTTGCGCGCGTACCTTGCTGCGTTAAGGTCGCTCTGTCACTGGCGCCATTATGTGCACACGCAGCCACTCCCTCAGGTTTAAAAGGCGCGTTGCCCCGCAACATAAAGGTTGCTCTGTTACTGGCGCCATTATGTGCACACGCAGCCACTCCCGCAGGTTTAAAAGGCGCATCGGCCGGCAACACAGCTCATTGCTGGCTTAGCCTTTGGCCAAGTTGGTAGCTCGACGAGGACGCTCAGAGCCCACCTCTCGAGAGCTGAAGCATCCGACCGATCCCCACTGCTCCCAGGAGCGGTTACCTGGGCACTCTGTGCCCCTTATTCCTGTCTGGGCCCAGGCCGAGGACCTGCCAGTAGGGCTCAATTGCCTGGAGCCCGTTCAGCCCATCCCCCAGTTCACTTTGCCTGTGGGATCTCCCCGTTGCTCCTGCCCCTGGTCTGAGTGGCAGGCCATCCTACAAGCACCGGGACACTTCACATCAGTGGTGTCAAGACAATCGTTCCGTGATCCTGCAAGCCCTGTCTTCCTTCCGGGATCAGCAAGCCAGTGCTGTGTGCTCCGAATTCCAGGGCATCCTCCAGCTCAGCCACTGCACTGAGCACAAGGACTCTCTGTGGGGCCCAGGAGCAGGAAGTCACCCCTTTGGGGCCCGCAACACCCGGCTGTCCCCAGACTCGTGACCAGGGAAGGTATTGTTGAGGGCCCTGAAGGAGAGCAGGGCAGGGATGCCTGAGCAGGACAAGGACCCCAGAGTCCAAGGATTTGATGATCACCGAAGGGTCCCTGAGGTCACCGGGGATGCACGCTCTGCGTTTCGGCCCCTGCGGGACAATGGAGGCCTCTCTCCCTTCGTGCCCAGGCCCGGGCCTCTGCAGAGAGTCCTCCATGCCCAGAGGTCAGAAGTGGGCGATACGCAGAGATCCCAGACCTCCTGCACCAGCTCATGCACCAAACGAAACGCCATCTCGAGCTCCTACAGCTCCACGGGAGGCTTCCCGTGGCTAAAGCGGAGGAGGGGGCCAGCCTCATCCCACTGCCAGCCGACCCTCAGTTCCTCAAAGAAGGGCAGTGAGGACAGACCTCAGGCTGTCTCTTCAGGTCACACTCAGTGTGCACCAGGGCAGACACTCGCCCCCAGGAATGGCTCCCCCAGATCCCAGGCCTCTAGGCCCCGTGGACGCAAGTTTCCCCTGCTGCCACGCAGGCGAGGGGAGCCTCTGAAGATGCCACCTCCCTTAGAGCTGGGGTTCCGGGTCACTGCTGAAGACCTGGACCGGGAGAAGAAGGCTGCGTTCCAGCGGATCAACAGTGCACTGCAGGTTGAGGCCAAGGCCATCTCGGACTGCAGACCCTCAAGGCCTTCCTACACTTCGTGCTCACTTGCAACAGGGGCTTCTGGTCTGCCTTCTGTTTCTAAAGCACCCAGTATGGATGCACAGCAGGAGGGACACAAGCCCCAAGACGGCCTGGGCCTAGTGGCCCCCCTAGCTTCTGCTGCAGGGGCCCCCTCTACAGCTCCTGTGTTTGGGATGCAGCACAGACCACCAGGCTCCCTCCTGTTCGTCTCCTCATTTCCCCTTCCTCCCACCTTTTTCTACTTCTGGGACTCAGCCCAGGTCCTCTGGCTGATTGCTACACCCTTCGGCTCCTCATTTCCCCTTCCTCCCACATTTTTCTACTTCTGGGCCTCAGCCCAGGTCCTCTGGCTGATTGCTGCACCCTTCCCAGCTGCAAGCATGGACGGAAGCATTTCTGGAGCCAGTTCCAGCCCCCCACCCACGCCCATGGAAATCGACAGTAGTGAGGCGGACGGAGCTCGGCATTCCGTCAGAAGAAACCCTTTAAAGAGAAAGGCCAATTGGTAACAGGGCATGAGGGGGCCTGAACACCAGGGCGCCCCCAGGCAGAGCACTTCCATGGTGACCACGGGACCTGGCACAGGGAGCAACTCTGTTGGGTGGCACTTTTGTTTTTTTTGTTGTTGTTGTTTGCCAGATGCCAAATAAATATTTTTATTAACTTTCTTTCTGTACTTCACTTTTGTGTCATCAACATTTATGGCATTAACCTAAACAGAAGCCTCAGTCAATTAAAGAATAGAAAAGATAAACATTTTTAGAACTGTAAAGCGTGTTCTAAGAGTTTCTTGGCCATTTTACTTTTCTTTTTATTTATTTATTTTTTTTATTTGAGTTCCCTTAGTATTTATTGATCATTCTTGGGTGTTTCTCGGAGAGGGGGACGTGGCAGGGTCATGGTATGATAGTGGAGAGAAGGTCAGCAGATAAACACGTGAACAAAGGTGTCTGGCTTTCCTAGGCAGAGGTCCCTGCGGCCTTCCGCAGTGTTCGTGTCCCTGGGCACTTGAGATTAGGGAGTGGTGATGACTCTTAACGAGCACGCTGCCTTCAAGCATCTGTTTAAAGAAGCACATCTTGCACAGCCCTTAATCCATTTAACCCTGAGTTGACACAGCACATGTTTCAAAGAGAGCACGAGTTTGGGGGTAAGGTTATAGATTAAGAGCATCCTAAGGCAGAATTTTTCTTAGTACAGAACAAAATGGAGTCTCCTATGTCTACTTCTTTCTACACAGACACAGTAACAATCTGATCTCTCTTTTCCCCACATTTCCCCCTTTTCTTTTCGACAAAACCGCCATTGTCATCATGGCTCGTTCTCGATGGTCGCTGTCTCTACAGAGCTGTTGGGTACACCTGCAGAAAGGCTGTCACTTCACACTTGGAAGGTTGCACAGCGGCCAGGCAGAGGCACTCCTCACTTCCCAGATGGGGCGGCCGGGCAGAGGCGCTCCTCACATCCCAGATGGGGTTGCTGGGCAGAGGCTCTCCTCAAATCCCAGACGATGGGCAGCCGGGCAGAGGCGCTCCTCACTTCCCAGACAGGGCGGCCGGGCAGAGGCGCTCCTCACATCCCAACGATGGGTGGCCAGGCAGAGACGCTCCTCACTTCCTAGACGGGGCGGCGGTCGGGCAGAGGCTGTAATCTTAGCACTTTGGGAGGCCAAGGCAGGCGGCTGGGAGGTGGAGATTGTAGCGAGCCGAGATCACGCCACTGCACTCCAGCCTGGGCAACATTGAGCATTGAGTGAGCGAGACTCTGTGTGTAATCCCAGCACTTCGGGAGGCCGAGGCGGGCAGATCACTCGAGGTCAGGAGTTGGAGACCAGCCTGGCCAACAGGGCGAAACCCCGTCTCCACCAAAAATACAAAAACCAGCCAGGTGTGGTGGTGTGTGCCTGCAATCCCAGGTATTCGGCAGGCCGAGGCAGGAGAATCACGGGAGCCCCAGGCAGGGAGGTTGCAGTGAGCTGAGATCATGCCACTACACTCCAGCCAGGGCAACAGAGGGAGACCGTCTCAAAAAAGGAAAGAAAGAAAGAGAGAGAGAGAGAGAGGGAGGGAGGAAGGAAGGAAGGAAGGAAGGAAGGAAGGAAGGAAGGAAGGAAGGAAGGAAGGCAGGCAGGCAGGCAGGCTTTTGTCTTTACTTTCCATCACATCCCTGGGGGACCATTTAAGCTGACGCCCGCAATTGCAAGTCGGGGATCCAGTGTCACCAAAAACAAGGCAGGCTTCACGTGCAAGTCTGGGCCGGCTTCTGACCCTAGCAACCCCACTTCCCGCGTGGGCACAGCAAGGAGGAACCTGGCCTCTAAGGCTCCCTCATGCGCCATCAGGAGTTCTGCTGGACACAGGTCCAATGGGCCATCCTCCAGCTCATCCTTCTCCATGTCGGGCTTTTGAGCCCGTCATAAATTCCTTCCCTAGAGTGAGATCCAGAAGAGTTTTCTCTAGATTTCCTTCCAATATTTTTGTAGTTTCGTATCTTATTTTCTCTAGGTTTCCTTCCAATATTTTTGTAGTTTCGTATCTTAACATTCACATTTAAGTCTTGAATCTATCTCGAAGTGATTTTTCTATATGCTGAGAGATAAGGGTCCAGTTTCATTCTTCTGCATGTGGCCATCCAGCCCTCCTAGTACCATTCATTGAAGAGAGTGTCCTTTCCCCAGTGTGTGTTTCTGTCGGCTCTGTCAAAGATCAATTGGCTGTGAACATGTGTCTGTCTTTCTGGGTTCTCTCATCTGTCCCATTGATCTAAGTGTCTAGTTTTATGCTAGGATTATACTATTTTGGTTACTATGCACTCGTCAAAAATTTTGTAGTTCTAATTTGCAGTGAAATGGGATGCCTCTAGTTTTGTTGTTTTTGCTGAGCATGACTTTGGGGTCTTTGAGCTCTTTTTTGGTTCTTTTTTATGAATTGTAGGACTTTCCAATTTTGTGAGTGATGACATTGGTATTTTGGTAGGGGTTGTATTGAATCTCTAGACTGCTTCGGGCAGTGTGGTCATTTTAATGCTATGAATTCCTTCCATGAGCATGAAATGATTGTCCATTTCTTTCTGTCCTCTTAAACATTTTCATCAGTGTTTTGTAGTTTTCCTTGTAGAAATCTTTCACCTCCTTGGTAAAATCTCTTCTGTGGCATACATTTTTCCATGTTGCTGCTATTGTAAATGGGATTGCCTTCTTAATTTCTTTCCCAACCAGACCATTATTGGTGTATAGAAATGCTGCTGATTTTCTTGTTGTTGTTGTTGATTCTGTATTCTGCAAATGACTGTATTAATTTATTTATCAAGTCTAGGGGTTTTCTGGTGGAGCCTTTACACGTTTCTAGATCCAAGATCACATCTTCATCAGACAAGAAGAATTCGATGTCCTCTTTTCCAGTGTGGATGCCTTTTATTGTTTTCTCTTGCCCGATTGTGTGATGTCGAATAGGAGTGGTGAGAACGGGCATCCTCGTCTTGTTCCTGTTTACAGAGGAAATGCTTTCAACTTTTCCCCATTCTATAGTAGGTTAGCTATGGCTTTGTCGTATCAGCTTTTATTATTTTCACGTACGTTGTTTTGTTTGTTTGTTTGTTTTTGTTTTTTGAGACAGAGTCTCACTCTTGCCGCCCAGGGTGGAGCGCAATGGTGTGATCTTGGCTCACTGCTCCCTCTGCCTCCTGGGTTCAAGCAATTCTCCTGCCTCAGCCTCCCAAGTAGCTGGGATACCTGGCTCATGCCACCACACCTGGCTAATTTTCGTACTTTTAGTAGAGATGGGGTTTCACCATGTTGGCCAGGCTGGTCTTGAACTCTTGACCTCAGGTGATCCACGCACCTCAGCCTCCCAAAGTGCTGGGATTACACGCGTGAGCCACTGCACACAGCCCAACCATTTTCAGGTATGTTTCTTCTATACCTAGTTTGTTTGTTACTTTTTTCAAGACATGGTCTCACTCTGTCTTTCATGTTGGAATACAATGGCACCATCATAGCTGCAGCTTTGAACTCCTGGGCTCAAGCCACTTCAGCCTTCTGAGTAGCTGAGACTACCAGTGCATGTCACCACAGCTGGCTAATTTTTATTTTTTTGTAGAGATCTATGTTCCTCAGGTTGGCCTTGAACTGTTGACCTCAATTGACCCTCCCAGCTCAGCCTTCCCAAAGCACTGGGTTGACAAGCATGAGCCATTGCCTGGCCCAGAGTCACATTTTAACATATATCTTCACTGCCAGGCTCAAGTTTTGGCAGTGACTGAGAACCCTAAGGGAAAGTGTCTGGTCAGGCTCGGCCCAGTCTGTGCACAGGAGGGGAATGGAAAAATGGCCCGTGGATGGTTCTTTTGGAGAACTGGCCAGACAAGCACTGAGATGCCGTTTCCTGGAATACAGGGCCGTGCCATGTCCAGCCCAGCTGCCAGGTCCAGGGCCCTCGGCACCATCTAGTTTGGGAGCTCATCCAGAAGTGACCTCATTTACCCAAAGCAGCTGGTCTCCTTTCCAATCTGGTCCCATTTGAGAGATGCAACTGGGCCCTGTCTTCCAGGAAACCATTTCAGTGCATGCCTTTGTCCCCGCACTGGCTGGCCTCTCTGTACCGTGAGAACTTGGGTTATGCAAGGCTCTGCCTGTCAGCTGACCATCATGAAGCAGCTCTCTTCTGTTCCGGTGAGGCCGACTAGACTCCGACACCCCTGCCCTGGGTCTGACCATTCTCTCCTTCACCCAGAAGTGACCTCCAACCCGATCCTGTGCCCTGTCTTCTGGCAGCTGCTCTGGGGAAGGGCATTTTGGCCTCAAGGGCTTAGAGTGTCGTTTTCTGTTTTCTGTTTGTCTTTCCAGAGCTGTTTGGGACAGCCGATGCATCAGTCCAAGGACTGCTTCTTTCGAAGGCGATCTTTCTTTCAAGGGTGGGTATAAAAGTTCTTGTGGCTGGGCGCAGTGGCTCACGCCTGTAATCCCAGCACTTTGGGAGGCCGAGGCAGACGGATCACGAGGTCAGGAGATCGAGACTAAACTGGCTAATGCGGTGAAACCCCGTCTCCACTAAAAATACAAAAAAAATTATCTGGGCGTGGTGGCGGGCACCTGTAGTCCCAGCTACTCGAGAGGCTGAGGCAGGAGAATGGCATAAACCTGGGAGGCAGAGCTCGCAGTGAGCCAAGATCGCGCCACTGCACTCCAGCCTGGGTGACAGAGCGAGACTCTGTCTCAAAAAAAAAAAAAAAAAAGAAAAAGAAAAAAAAATTCTTGTGATATTTGTATATGAAATCAGCCTTCACTACATGGATAGGACCAGCACGCTTCCGTGGCACGACTCTACAATCTTACTACATTTTTTTTTTTATTTTGTATTTTATTTATTCCTTTTTAGACAGAGTCTCATCACTCTGTCGCCCAGGCTGAAGTGCAGTGGCGAGATCTCGGCTCACTGCAACCTCCACCTCCTGGGTTCAAGCAATTCTCCTGTCTCAGCCTCCCAAGTATCTGGGACGACAGGCACACGTCAAAACGCTCAGCTAATTTTTGTATTTTTAGTAGAGATGGGGTTATGCCATATCGGTCAGGCTGGTCTCAAACTCCTGACCTCAGGTGATCGACCTGTCTTAGCCTCCCAAAGTGCTAGGATTACAGGTGTACATTTATTTATTTATTTGCGATGGAATCTTGCTCTGTATTTATTAATTTATTTATTTGAGATGGAGTCTTGCTCCATCACCCAGGCTAGAGTGCAGCGCTGCAGTCTCGGCTCACTGCAACCTCTGCCTTCCGGGTTCAAGCGATTCTCCTGCCTCAGTGTCCTGAGTAGCTGGGATTACAGGTGCCTGCCACCACAGCTGGCTAATTTTTGTATTTTTAGTAGAGACAGTGTTTCACCGTCTTGGCCAGGCTGGTCTTGGACTCCTGACCTCATGAACCACCTCCCTCAGCCTCCCAAAGTGTTGGGATTACAGGCCTAAGGCACCGTGCTCGGCCATATTTATTTATTTAATTATTTAGAGACAAGGTCTTGCTCTGTCACCCAGGCTGGAGTGCAGTGGCGCCATCTCAGCTCACTGCAGCCTCCGCCTCCGAGGTTTAAGCGATTCTCATGTCTCAGCCTCCTGAGTAACTGGGACTACAGGTATGCACCACCACGCAGGGATAATTTTTTTCTATTTTTTTATAGAGACACAGTTTCACCACTTTGGCCGGGCTGGTCTCGAACTCCTGACCTTAGGCGATCTGACAGCCTCGTCCTCTCAAAGTACTGCGATTACAGGCATGAGCCACCGCGCCCGGCCTCTCACTACATTTAAATGATGCAGTGGCTCACACCTGTAATCCTAGCACTTTGGGAGGCCAAGGCAGGTGGATCACCTGAGGTCAGGAGTTCGACACGAGCCTGGCCAACATGGGGAAACCTCGTCTCTAGTAAAAATACAAAAATTAGTCAGGCGTGGTGGTACAAGCCTGTAGTCCCAGCTACTTGGAAGGCTGAGGCAGAAGAATCACTTTAACCAGGAGGCAGAGGTTGCAGTGAGCCGATTTCATGCCACTGCACTCCAGCTTGGGCGATAGAGTGAGACACCATCTCAAAAAAAGAAAAAAATATGATGCCGGGGCATCTGGGCCTGAATACCTGCACGAGCACAGTCATGTCCAGGCCAGGGCTGCCGGTCGAGGTCCGGCCCCATCTCTTCCAGCAGAAAGGGAGCAAGCTTGCGGGGCGGCTGGGGGACAAGATCCCAGGATCTCAGCCTCTGCTCATGGATCAGCTCTGAGACCCCGAGTGAGCTGGGGGTGCTCTGTGAGCATTGGTTTCCCCAGCTGTCAAGTAAAGGGATTGGATGAGGGAGTCTTGTCGAGGTGGAATGATCTCAGCTTTGGGGCAGCAGTGAATGGTCCCGCTCCCTGGGCCATGCCAGTGGCCCGGCCTCGGCTGAAAACAGCCCCAATCAATACTCTGGAATGGGGATGAGGGGGCAGTCAGCTCTTGCTCCTAGTCAGAGAGATACAACAGGGCTCTGTGGCTGAGCTGGGTGCCTTGCCTCACACCTGTAATCCCAACCTTTGAGAGGCCGAGGTGGGAGGATTACTTGAGGCTGGGAATTTTGAGAATAGCCTGGACAACATAGCCAGACCCCATGTCTACAAAATAATAATAAAATAAGGTGCAATGGCACACAGCTATAGTCCAAGCTACTTGGCAGGCTGAGGCAGGAGGGTCCCTTTGCCACCACACAGGCTTTCGAGCCAGGAGGCGGGTAAGACGTAGCTGTAGACCCAAAGCAACCATCAGCCCTGGGGCCCTGCGGGAGAGGAGCACTTTCAGAACATGGAAAAGTGTGGTCATCCCATCATTAGACAGCACACATCCTACACGAATAAAAAGTCGTATGGGGAAGGAGGTTGGGGAGGGAACAAAAATTGGCACAGACATCGATAGACTGGTTTCCAGTTTCAAGGTAACAGATGCACATCATGAGACCAGAGGAGACCGAGACAAGGGCTGGATTTGGCTTTTCTAAGCAACATGTGTTCCTGCACAGGGCTGGATGGTCGCTGAGACAGAGATGGAAGCCAGGACACGGGAGCCCACCGGGCCCAGATAGGTACAGACAGCAGAGGCTC
This sequence comes from Symphalangus syndactylus, assembly GCF_028878055.3. Classification (NCBI taxonomy): domain Eukaryota; kingdom Metazoa; phylum Chordata; class Mammalia; order Primates; family Hylobatidae; genus Symphalangus; species Symphalangus syndactylus. The sequence goes on from NC_072440.2 coordinate 64,414,118, forward strand.
CTGTTCTGTCCTCGCCACCCACGAGGGTGACACTGCTTGTAAATGGTGGCTGTGCTCTCCCAGCAAGAAAAAAGCACAACTAAATCCACACTGCACACAGAGGCAGACAGAAAGCCTTCAAGTGGCTCTGTTTTCTGCTCCCTGCCTCGCCAGGTCCACAAGCAGAGAGGAGTGTCAGGCGCATGGCCCCGCTGTCAGGCTCCCCAGCGAGCTGCGGGCTCAGCAGGAGCTGCCCACTGACACACGGGGCACCCACTCCTCCCACCTTGGGAGCGGTCGCCAGACAGAGCCGCACTGGGTGCTGGTGTCATCCAGGGACCCCACACACTTCCTTAAATGTGATCCTGCTTCCCTCTGGGCAGCTGCATCCTCTCCTCCTACAGGACCGTCTGGAAACTTGGCTCTCAGTTTGCTCTCCCTTCTCTCCTCTGCCTGCCCCAAGCCCCTCTCTCTAAAACAGTGATGCAACCTTCTTGGGGTTATTTCTTGAAAATACTTGGCGGCCTCCATGCTTCTGTTTTCTTTAGCCAGGTGGTCAGGAGGGTTTACAAAGAATGCCTGGGCTCCCCCGCAGGTGCCGGCAGATGGGGTAGCAAATGGTCCTGTGCCTCCACCTGCTCTGGGAGGGAGTCTCCTGTCTCTAGGCCTGGCCCCTTCCTAACCCTCCACATATCCTGTTCTCCAGAGACTTCAGAACCCACTCCTGAGAACAGCGAAGCCAGGCACTTATGGGAAGACCAAATGCTGCCAGAACACGGATTGTCCAGGGATTACATTCCAGCATCTTATTAGGTATCTGGATCTGTTGGGAAAAAAATTAGAAACTACGTATAAAACGTAAAAATATTCAAGTATCAAAAGGTTATTTAGGATGAAAGTTTTAAAACAAGTCATCAGCAAGCTGCTACCACCAAGTGGAGGCTTTTACAAAAGTTGAGCCAGTCCACTGAGCTGAGAGGACAGAAATGGAGTCAGCTGTGCTGGGGCAGGGGCAGGGACACTTGGGGCAGGGAGTGTGTGGGCAGAGAAGCCAGAGAATTCCCGGCCTGTGGAAGCCAAACACGAGAGCCTGGGCCGGAAGGGCGGTCAGGATCGGGGGACGAGGTCGCTCTCCCTGGAGAAGGAACCCTAAAGTGCGTAGCCTGGGATTCTCTCCCTGGGGGTCCTGTCGCCCGACATTTCATGGGCCTTCTGAGCTGCCTTCCAAGGAGGACAAACACGGCAACAAAAGACCCATTTCTGCACAAAAATCCTTCTGGAAAGAAAAAGAAGAAAGGCAAGAATGGAGTCCAAACGCTCCCCAGTGCTGACTAAGCCTCTCCAACCCTGTTCTAAGTGGAGTGTGGTTTCTAAGTCAGGGAATGGAAGAGGCCCCACCCACACAGGCCTTGGCCCCACAGGATGAAGCAGCAGCGTTTATTCCAGATACAATAGTGAGGGAATCCGGTCACGTTCCCTCCTCCCCAGAGAGGGCACATCTCGACAAGTGATTCGGTAGAAATCTTTTAGACTCTATAAGTTAAGTTCATAAAAACCACTCCTTTCACCCTGTCTCCCAGGGCCAGGCCTGGACTCTGAGATGAACTGGCTTGGGGGCGCCCTCGGGTGGCCACATAAAAAACCCACAGTCTGAGGCCAGCCTGGGGCTCTCAGACCTGGGCGGGACCTGCCCAGGCCACCTGTCCTTCCGCTTTGGGCCGCTGTCTCTTGGCAGATGGCCTGACACTTGGGGGTGGCCCAAGGATGCCTCAGAAAATCTTGATTCCCACTCTACAGATGGCTTGATAAGCCAGAGGTTTCCAGGCTGTCTGTCAGCCTCCAGGAGATGGACTGGGACCTTTAGACATCGGTGGAGAACAGGATGCTCTGTCTCTTGCTGTCCAGGGCAGGGATGGCCTCCAGCCACAGGAAGTACAGCAGCACCTCGACCTGCCCTCGCAGAGTGGGGAAGAGGAGAGTGGCTCAGAGGGGAGCTCACAGCTGCTGGTGGGGAGGTCTTTGGGACCCAAGTCACCAAGTCCACCTTAGATGCTAGAAACCCCTGCTGGTGTCATGAACCCCTGACAGTGAGACGGGGGTGGGGTGGGGTCCTGACAAGGCATGACTTGTTGGGTGGGGGGTGGTTATTTATTTTAGAGACGCACAGGGCCTTTCTCTGTCCCCCGGCTGGAGTACAGCAGCTCCATCGTAGGTCACTGCAGCCTCTAACTCCTGGGCTCAAGCAATCCTCCTGTGTCAGCCTCCCAGATACCTAGGATTACAGGTGTGTGCCACAATGCCTGGCTAATTTTTCTTTGTATTTTTTCTAGAGACAGGGTTTGCTACATTGCCCAGACTGGTCTCAAACACCTGGGTTCGGTTTTCCTGCCTCGGTCTCACAAAGTGCTGGGATTACAGGCATGAGCCACCATACCCGAACACTTGGGGTGGTTTTAAGCCCCCAGCAAGGTGCACCAGCAGGACCAGGAGGTGGCCTGGCCATCCCCTATCACTCCCATCCATGCAAACCTAGGCAAGTCCCTCTCTCTGAATCTCAGCCACCACCACATACGATGCAAGTAGGAAGATGGGCAGGACTAGGGGTGGGGCAGGCAGAGGCCACCTCTGTCAGGCTGGGGTGGCATGGGCTGGAGACTGTCTTCCCATACCTGGGACATGATCTCCAAGGACCTGCTGTCGGTCATGGTGATAGGCTGGCTTGGATTGGCAGGGAGCTTGCTCTCCTTCTCGGAAGGCTGGAGCAGCGTGGGGCCAAAGACCGTGGCGAGGTTGTGCAGGGACATCTTATTGACTGCCTCCTCCTCTGCCACCCTGTAGAGGACCAAAGCAGAGGGTGTCATTACAATGCCACCACCAGGAGAGAGGCAGAGGGGCTGTGCCGTGCTGGAGTCCTCAGGGAGGGAGTGACCTCGACCCTGGCTGTGCTGCAAGCTGACTTCAGCCCTGGTACTTCTGGGTCTCAGTGGCCCAGGACAAGGGGCCAGCTCTGGGCTGGTGGGGAGGTTTTCATGATGTGGTTGGGAGGGAAGAGAGGGGTCCAAGTGCACTGCTGGCCGTGTCCAAAGCTCTGAGCTCTTTGTTAAGGCCACAGTGCAGAGGGAGGAGGGTGGCAAAGAGGAGAGGCAGGGGCAGGGGTGGCAGTGGTGCTAGTCCTTAGAAGCAGTGAGTTACTGCAGACAGGGGTCAGGGGAAAATGTCCTTGGTGCTGGGGGTCTGGTGGGAGCAGAGGGGCACCCCGCGGCCTGGGGACCTGGAGCCCCAGGCAGCTACGGGAGAGCTGGGCTACCTTTTCAGGTGGTCCAGAAGGAAAAGGAAGGGGAGCAGGTTGGCCTCTGGCAGGGACAGCAGCAGGTTGAGCATGCAGCTCTTCTTTGCAACTGGGTCTGGAAGAGCTGCAGGAGGCAGTGGGTTACTCCTTGGGGTCACAACGAGCCAGAGACCTCTCCGGAGGTGGTCACATGGAGCGCCCGGGACATGAGTCCTTGTGCAGTTTAGGCTTGTCATCATCGTCACACACACAGCGCTGGCCACCAGTAATGACCCTGCGAGGGGCACCTGTGTGGGGTGTGAACCACCTGAACGCCTTTTCTCTACCTCGCAGGGGTCAGCAGCACCCGGCAAACAGCAGCAGGAGGAGCCACTAGAGCAGCTGCTCATGGGCAGAGCTGCCCTTGGGCAACTCCTGCCACCACCCCCTCCCCAGGGGAGCCCGAGGCAGCGGAGGTTCGGCATGGAATGAAACAGGGGAGTGAGGGACACAAGGAGGTGGGAAGTAGGAGGGCCCCAGCCCCACCAAGTATGGAGAGACCCCCTCGTCGTCCTGGACACCACAGGGGCACCTGCAGGCTGGGAGACCAGCTCCTCTGTGCATGGGCCTGGGAGGCAGACCTGCCCTAAGGGTGATGCAGAGGCTCCAGGTGCTGCAGACGCCAGCGCCCACTCTAGACATCAGCCTCCAGGTTGACTAAGGGTCAGGTCATGTTTGAAACCATGCTTGGCTGCACCAGGACCCATGGCAAGAGCGCCTGGGCACCAGCGTTCAGCCCTGGTCCGCAGGAAGGAGGACAGCAGACTTTAGGACCCCACAGCACGGCAGTGCTGACCATTTCACCCACGTGGCCTCCTTGAGAAATACGGACGGGGAGCCCTCTGGGGATGGGCAAGGTCTTCCAGGACAGGCTCGGTTTTGGTCCCCTGCTTTCTGAGGTTGGGTTAAAATGCTGACCATGGCAGAGAGGGCACAGCTCAGGTTCCCACACCTCACTTTTCACAGCCTCCAAGGGCAGCAGTGCACATGGAGGAGACATCTCCCACGAGGCCAAGTCCTCTTTGCTGAGGACAGTTGCACAGGTAGTGCACTGCAGAAGGGTAACACCTTAGAGGGGGTGTCATTTGCATCATAGATGCAAAATTCACCGGTGAAGACTGATGTAGTTTGTCCCTAAAGTTTTGCTTTGATTTGCAGATATTTATCCATGGCAGTTTCCTGAAAGATGTCTATAGAAGGTTTTGAGGAATGGGAACCTTTTAATTTGCTACTAAACTAAACCCCAAGGGCCCATTATATGCCAGCGTGGTCCTAGAGATTCCATACTCATTCAGTTCCTTTTCATCATAGGAAGTGGGCATTATAATATCAGGTCCACTGTAAGAGGTGGAGGCTGGGCGTGGTGGCTCATGCTTGTAATCCTAGCACTTTGGGAGGCCTACCTGTGCAGATCGCAGGAGTCCAAGAGTTTGAGACCAGCCTGGGCAACACGGTGAAACTCTGCCTTTACAACACATACAAAAAGTTAGCCGGGCTTCGTAGCATATCCCTGTAGTCCCAGCTATTCGGGAGGCTGAGGTGGGAGGATCGCTTGAGCCTGGGAGGTGAAGGCTGCAGTGAGCCCAGATTGCACAACTATACTCCAGCTTAGGCCACAGAGCAAGACCTTTTTATTCTCAAAAAATAAAATAAAATAATAAAAAGAAAGAAAGAGAAAGGAACAGATCAATAGGTACAATAAAGTAACGTTTGTATAAAAAAAGCAAAAGAACATATTTGTTTATTTGGATATTTGCTTATGTTCATAAACTACCTCTAGAAAGATACCAAGAAACTGAATCTATTTGGTTGCATCTGAGAAGCTACAGGAATAGGGACGGGGTTGAGATGGTGCTTTCTGAATTTTGAAATATACAAATGTATTGTCTATTTAGAAATAAGTGGGCCAGGCGTGGTGGCTAGGCCGGGTGCGGTGGCTCTCGCCTGTAATCCTAGCACTTTGGGAGGCCGAGACTGGCAGATCACTTGAGGTCAGGAGTTTGAGACCAGCGTGGCCAACATGGTGAAACTCCATCTCTACTAAAAATACGAAAATGGCCAGGCGCTGTGGCTCACCCTTGTAATCCCAGCACTTTGGGAGGCTGAGGCGGGCAGATCACCTGAGTTCAGGAGGTCGAGACCAGCGTGACCAACATGGAGAAACCCATCTCTACTAAAAATACAAGATTAGCCTGGCGTAGTGGCGCATGCCTGTAATCCCAGCCACCCAGGAGGCTGAGGCAGGAGAACCGCTTGAACCTGGGAGATGGAGGTTGTGCTGAGCTGAGGTTGTGCCATTGTACTCCAGCCTGGGCAACAACAGCGAAACTTTGTCTCACAAAAAGAAACAACAACAACAACAACAACAACAACAAACCACACACAAAAATAGCTTCGTGTGGTGGTGGGTGCCTATAATCCCAGCTACTCAGGAAGCTGAGGCACGAGAATTGCTTGAACCTGAGAGGCAGAGGTTGCAGTGAGCCAAGATCAGGCCACTGCACTCCAGCCTGGGCAATAGAGCAAGACTCAATCTCTAAATAAATATATAAAATAAATAAATAAATAAATAATATTAAGACAAAAATCATAAGGACATTACATAAACCACGTTATGCCAGTGATTTTTTAAAATATCAAAACAGGCAGTTTTATAGAAAAATATAACTTCAGGCCAAGTGGGGTGTCTAATGCTTGTAATCCCAGCACTTTGGGAGGCCGAGGTTGGCGGATCACTCAACCTCAGGAGTTCGAGAGCAGCCTGGCCAACATAGTAAAACCCCAACTCTACTAAAAATATAAAAATTAGCTGGGCATGGTGGCACATGCTTGTAACCCCAGCTACTCGGGAGGCTGAGGTGGGAGAATCACTTGAACCTGGGAGGCAGAGGTTGCAGTGAGCCAAGATCACGTGACTGCAACAGAGAAATTCTGTCTCAAAAGAAAAATATAACTGCATAAAAACGAAGTAGGGAGAAACAGAAAACTTTGTCTAGATCTAGAACCATTAAAGGAATTGAATGTTTATTTTAAAATCTGTATCCCATCCCCTCAAAAATCTCACAAAAAGACAAAACCAAAGAAAAGCACCTGGCCCAGATGATTTTATAGACAGCAAACATGAGGACCTGACGGTCAGCTGGCAGTGGGATGAGGCTGACCCCATCCTCTGCTTTAGCCACGGGAAGCCTCCCGTGGAGCTGTAGGAGCTCGAGATGGCATTGCGTTTGGTGCATGAGCTGGTGCAGGAGGGCTGGGATGTCTGGTTGGATCTGACTTCTGACCTCTGGGCATGGAGGTCTCTCTGCAGAGGCCCGGGCCTGGGCACAAAGGGAGAGTGGCCTTCATTATCCCGCAGGGGCCTAAATGCAGACCGTGCATCCCCGGTGACCTCGGGGACCCTTCTCTGATCATCAGGATTCTCTTGGGACTCTGGGGTCCTTGTCCTGCTCAGGCATCCCTGCCCCACTCTCCTTCAGGGCCCTCGACATGATCTTCCCTGGACACGAGTCTGGGGACAGCTGGGTGTTGTGGGCCCCAAAGGGGTGACTTCCTGCTCCTGGGCCCCACAGAGAGTCCTTGTGCTCAGGGCAGTGGCTGAGCTGGAGGATGCGCTGGAACTCGGAGCACACAGCACTGGCTTGCTGTGGTACCTGTGCCATGAAATTAAAGGCAGTATCACCAGGAAGGAACACAGGGCTTGCAGGATCACGGAAAACCTTCTTAGTGTTATCTTGACACCACTGATGCCAAGTGTCCAGGTGCTTGTAGGATGGCCTGCCACTCAGTCCAGGGGCAGGAGCAACGGGGAGATCCCACAAGCAAAGTGAACTAGGGGATGGGCTGAACGGGCTCCAGGCAACTGAGCCCTACTGGCAGGTCCTCGGCCTGGGCCCGGACAGGAATGAGGGGCACAGAGTGCCCAGGTAACGGCTCCTGGGAGCAGTGGGGAACCGTCGGATGCTTGAACTCTCGAGAGCTGGGCTCTGAGCGTCCTCGTCGAGCTGCCAACTCGGCCAAAGACTGAGCCAACAGTTTCTTCTGTTGCCGGGCAACGCGCCTTTTAAACCTGAGGGAGTGGCTGAGCATGCAAAGAACCCGCGCGAGTGACAGAGCGACCTTAACAGATTAGCGCGGCAAGGTTGCCGGGCAGCGCATCTTTTAAACCTGAGGGAGGGGGTGCGCGTGCACAGAATGGCGCGAGTGACAGAGCAACCTTAACGGGTTAATTAGCGCTGCAAGGTACCCGTGCAAGATACCTGCTGGCAATGGCGGCCGGCAGACCTGGGGGGGGCATGCAAGAGGTATTGGAGGGAGAGACGCCGGCACAAAGGTCGCGGGAAGAACAGGTGCCCACAATGGCTGCAGATCTGCCCGTGGATCACTGAAGATTCCTGCTCTCCTGCTGAGGTGGAGATTGCAGGGAGCTGAGATCGCACTATTGCACTCCAGCCTGGGCAACAAGAGCAAAACTCCGTCTCAAAATAAAAAAAAAGAAAAAGAAAAAAAAGAGGCCCGGCGTGGTGGCTTATGCCTATGATCCTAGCACTTTGGAAGGTCAGGACGGACAGATCACGAGATCCGGAGTTGGAGACCAGCCTGGCCAACATAATGAAACCCCGTCTCTAGTAAAAATACATATTTAGCCAGACATGGTGGCACGCGCCTGTAGTACCAGCTACTCCGGCGGCTGAGGCAGGAGAATCATTTGAACCTGGGGGCGGGGAAGGGATTGTGATGCGCCGAGATCACGCCACTGCACTCCAGCCTGGGCAACAAAGAAATGATCTGTCTTTTTTTTTTTTTTTTCTTGAGACGGAGTCTCCCTCTCTCTCCCAGCCTAGAGTGCAGTGGCGCCATCTCGGCTCACCGCAAGCTCCGCCTACCGGGTTCACGCCATTCTCCTGCCTCAGCCTCTGGAGTAGCTGGGACTACAGGCGCGCGCCACCACGCCCGGTTAATTTTTTGTATTTTTAGTAGAGACGGGGTTTCACAGTGTTAGCCAGGATGGTCTCGATCTCCTGACCTCGTGATCAGCCCGCCTCGGCCTACCAAAGTGCTGGGATTAAAGGCGTGAGCCACCGCGCCAGGCCGAGACTCTTTCTTAAAAATAAAGGCCGGGCACGGTGGCACTTTGGGAGGTGGAGGCGGGCGGATCACGAGGTCAGGAGTTGGGAGACCACCCTGGCCAACATAGCGAAACCCCGTCTCTACTAAAACTACAAAAAATTAGCCGGGCGTGATGGCCGGCGCCTGTAGTCCCAGCTACTCCCGAGGCTGAGGCAGGAGAATGGCTTGAACCCGGTAGGCGGAGCTTGCGGTGACTTGAGATCTCGCAACTGCACTCCAGCCTGGGTTACAGTGCAAACCTCCGTCTTGAAAAAAAAAAGAGAGACAGAGAGCGAGACAGAGAGAAAAAGGTTTATTATTTTGAGACTCCGTCTCAAAAAAAAAAAAAAAAGACAGAGTCTGGCTCTGTTGCCCAGACCAGAGGGCAGTGACGCGATCTCGGCGCATCACAATCCCTGCCCCGACCCCGGGTTCAAGTCATTGTGCTGTCTCAGCCGCCCGAGTAGCTGGTACTACAGGCGCGTGCCACCACGTCTGACTAAATTTGTATTTTTACTAGAGACGGGGTTTCACTATGTTGGCCAGGCTGGTCTCCAACTCCTGATCTCCTGATCCGCCTGCCCCGACATCCCAAAGTGCTGGGATGCGTGAGCCCCCACACCTGGCCACTATTTTTTCTTTCTTTCTTTTGTGTGTGTGTGTGTGTGTGTGTGTGTGTGTTTGTGTGTGTGTGTGCGTGATGAAGTTTCGCTCTTGTTGCCCAGGTTGGAGTGCAATGGTGCTATCTCAGCTCACTGCAATCCTGGCCTGAGCAGGAGAGCAGGAATCTTCAGCGATCCACTGGCGGATCTGCAGCCATTGTGAGCGCTTAGTCTTCCCATATCTTTTGTGCGCGCGCCTCTCCTTCCAGTACCTATCCCGCAAGCGTCCCCCAGCTTCCCCCTATCGCCAGCAGGTGCTGAGATCGCGCCATTGCACTCCAGCCTGGGGGACCAGAGCGAAACTCTATCTTAAAAAAAAAAGGATGAAAATTTTGGAAAAATATGGAAGAAACCAAATGGATTTTTAGCTCAACTAACTCGTAATTATTCAGTGTCTATTTTTTGCAAGAAACCGTATATTTCATGTCTACAATCAGGGCCAGAGTCCCAGCTCTCAAGTGTGGGTGTTTCCGAAGCAAATTGAAGAACACAGGCATAAAAGTGCATTAAATTAATAAAATTTTTCTCTCTGTCTCTCGCTCTCTTATTTATTTATTTATTTATTTATTTATTTATTTATTTATTTATTTTTTGAGACAGAGGTTCGCACTGTCACCCAGGCTGGAGTGCAGTGGCGAGATCTCAGGTCACTGCAACCTCCGCCTCCCAAGTTCACGCCTTTCTCCTGCCTCAGCCTCGGGAGTAGCTGGGACTACAGGCGCCCGCCACCATGCCCGGCTAATTTTTTTTTTTTTTTTTTTTTTTGAGACGGAGTCTCGCTCTGTCGCCCAGGCTGGAGTGTAGTGGCGCAATCTCGGCTCACTGCAAGCTCCGCCTCCCGGGTTCACGCCATTCTCCTGCCTCAGCCTCTCCGAGTAGCTGGGACTACAGGCGCCCGCCACCACGCCCGGCTAATGTTTTTTTTGTATTTTTTAGTAGAGACGGGGTTTCACCGTGGTCTCGATCTCCTGACCTCGTGATCCGCCCGCCTCGGCCTCCCAAAGTGCTGGGATTACAAGCGTGAGCCACCGCGCCCGGCCATGCCCGGCTAATTTTTTGTAGTTTTAGTAGAGACGGGGTTTCGCTATGTTGGCCAGGCTGGTCACCAACTCCTGACGTCGTGATCCGCCCTCCTCTGCCTCCCAAAGTGCCACTGCGCCCGGCCTTTTTTTGTTAAGACAGAGTCTCGGCCGGGCGCGGTGGCTCACGCCTTTAATCCCAGCACTTTGGTAGGCCGAGGCGGGCTGATCACGAGGTCAGGAGATCGAGAGCATCCTGGCTACCACGGTGAAACCCCGTCTCTACTAAAAATACAAAAAATTAGCCGGGTGTGGTCGCGAGCGCCTGTAGTCGCAGCTACTCCAGAGGCTGAGGCAGGAGAATGGCGTGAACCCGGTAGGCGGAGCTTGCGGTGAGCCGAGATCAGGCCACTGGAATCCAGCCTGGGCGACAGAGGGAGACTCCGTCTCAAAAAAAAAAAAAAAAAAAAAAAAAAAAAAGACAGAGTCTGGCTCTGTTGCCCAGGCTGGAGTGCAGTGACGCGATCTCGGCGCATCACAATCCCTGCCCCGACCCCGGGTTCGAGTCATTGTGCTGTCTCAGCCGCCCGAGTAGCTGGTACTACAGGCGCGTGTCACCATGTCTGACTAAATTTGTATTTTTACTAGAGACGGGGTTTCACTATGTTGGCCAGGCTGGTCTCCAATTCCTGATCTCCTGATCCGCCCGCCCCGACATCCCAAAGTGCTGGGATGCGTGAGCCCCCACACCTGGCCACTATTTTTTCTTTCTTTCGTGTGTGTGTGTGTGTGTGTGTGTGTGTGTGTGTGTGTGCGTGCCTGTGATGAAGTTTCGCTCTTGTTGCCCAGGTTGGAGTGCAATGGTGCGATCTCAGCTCACTGCAATCCCCGCCTGAGCAGGAGAGCAGGCATCTTCAGCGATCCACTGGCGGATCTGCAGCCATTGTGCGCGCCTGGTCTTCCCATTGCTTTGTAAGAGCGCCTCTCCTTCCAGTACCTATCCCGCGAGCGTCCCCCAGCCTCCCCCCATCGCCAGCAGGTGCTGAGATGGCGCCATTGCACTCCAGCCTGGGGGACAAGAGCGAAACTCCATCTCAAAAAGAAAAAAAAAAAAAGGATGAAAATTTTGGAAAAATATGGAAGAAACCAAATAGATTTCTAGCTCAACTAAATCGTAATTATTTACTGTCAATTTTTGCAAGAAACCATATATTTCATGTCCACAATCAGGGCCACAGTCCCAGCTCTCAAGTGTGGGTGTTTCCTAAGGAAATTGAAGAACACAGGCATAAAAGTGCATTAAATTAATAAACCTTTTTCTCTCTGTCTCTCTCTCTCTCTCTCTTTTTTTTTTTTTTTTTTTTTTTTTTGAGACGTAGGTTCGCACTGTCACCCAGGCTGGAGTGCAGTGGCGAGATCTCCGGTCACTGCAAGCTCTGCCTCCCGAGTTCACGCCACTCTCCTGCCTCAGCCTCCGGAGTAGCTGGGACTATAGGCGCCCGCCACCACACCCGGCTAATATTTTGTATTTTTAGTAGAGACGGGGTTTCACTATGTTGGCCAGGCTTTTCTCCAACTCGTGATCTCCTGATCCGCCCGCCCCGACATCCCAAAGTGCTGGGATGCGTGAGCCGCCACACCTGGCCACTATTTTTTCTTTCTTTCTTTTGTGTGTGTGTGTGTCTGTGACAAAGTTTCGCTCTTGTTGCCCAGGCTGGACTGCAATGGTGCGATCTCAGCTCACTGCAATCCCCGCCTGAGCAGGAGAACAGGAATCTTCAGCGATCCACGGGCAGATCTGCAGCCATTGTTGGTACCTGTTCTTCCCGCGTCCTTTGTGCCCGCGTCTTTCCTTCCAGTACCTATTGCATGCCCCCCGCCCACATTCGCCTCCCGCCATTGCCAGCAAGTGCGTTGCGCGCGTACCTTGCTGCGTTAAGGTCGCTCTGTCACTGGCGCCATTATGTGCACACGCAGCCACTCCCTCAGGTTTAAAAGGCGCGTTGCCCCGCAACATAAAGGTTGCTCTGTTACTGGCGCCATTATGTGCACACGCAGCCACTCCCGCAGGTTTAAAAGGCGCATCGGCCGGCAACACAGCTCATTGCTGGCTTAGCCTTTGGCCAAGTTGGTAGCTCGACGAGGACGCTCAGAGCCCACCTCTCGAGAGCTGAAGCATCCGACCGATCCCCACTGCTCCCAGGAGCGGTGACCTGGGCACTCTGTGCCCCTTATTCCTGTCTGGGCCCAGGCCGAGGACCTGCCAGTAGGGCTCAATTGCCTGGAGCCCGTTCAGCCCATCCCCCAGTTCACTTTGCCTGTGGGATCTCCCCGTTGCTCCTGCCCCTGGTCTGAGTGGCAGGCCATCCTACAAGCACCGGGACACTTCACATCAGTGGTGTCAAGACAATCGTTCCGTGATCCTGCAAGCCCTGTCTTCCTTCCGGGATCAGCAAGCCAGTGCTGTGTGCTCCGAATTCCAGGGCATCCTCCAGCTCAGCCACTGCACTGAGCACAAGGACTCTCTGTGGGGCCCAGGAGCAGGAAGTCACCCCTTTGGGGCCCGCAACACCCGGCTGTCCCCAGACTCGTGACCAGGGAAGGTATTGTTGAGGGCCCTGAAGGAGAGCAGGGCAGGGATGCCTGAGCAGGACAAGGACCCCAGAGTCCAAGGATTTGATGATCACCGAAGGGTCCCTGAGGTCACCGGGGATGCACGCTCTGCGTTTCGGCCCCTGCGGGACAATGGAGGCCTCTCTCCCTTCGTGCCCAGGCCCGGGCCTCTGCAGAGAGTCCTCCATGCCCAGAGGTCAGAAGTGGGCGATACGCAGAGATCCCAGACCTCCTGCACCAGCTCATGCACCAAACGAAACGCCATCTCGAGCTCCTACAGCTCCACGGGAGGCTTCCCGTGGCTAAAGCGGAGGAGGGGGCCAGCCTCATCCCACTGCCAGCCGACCCTCAGTTCCTCAAAGAAGGGCAGTGAGGACAGACCTCAGGCTGTCTCTTCAGGTCACACTCAGTGTGCACCAGGGCAGACACTCGCCCCCAGGAATGGCTCCCCCAGATCCCAGGCCTCTAGGCCCCGTGGACGCAAGTTTCCCCTGCTGCCACGCAGGCGAGGGGAGCCTCTGAAGATGCCACCTCCCTTAGAGCTGGGGTTCCGGGTCACTGCTGAAGACCTGGACCGGGAGAAGAAGGCTGCGTTCCAGCGGATCAACAGTGCACTGCAGGTTGAGGCCAAGGCCATCTCGGACTGCAGACCCTCAAGGCCTTCCTACACTTCGTGCTCACTTGCAACAGGGGCTTCTGGTCTGCCTTCTGTTTCTAAAGCACCCAGTATGGATGCACAGCAGGAGGGACACAAGCCCCAAGACGGCCTGGGCCTAGTGGCCCCCCTAGCTTCTGCTGCAGGGGCCCCCTCTACAGCTCCTGTGTTTGGGATGCAGCACAGACCACCAGGCTCCCTCCTGTTCGTCTCCTCATTTCCCCTTCCTCCCACCTTTTTCTACTTCTGGGACTCAGCCCAGGTCCTCTGGCTGATTGCTACACCCTTCGGCTCCTCATTTCCCCTTCCTCCCACATTTTTCTACTTCTGGGCCTCAGCCCAGGTCCTCTGGCTGATTGCTGCACCCTTCCCAGCTGCAAGCATGGACGGAAGCATTTCTGGAGCCAGTTCCAGCCCCCCACCCACGCCCATGGAAATCGACAGTAGTGAGGCGGACGGAGCTCGGCATTCCGTCAGAAGAAACCCTTTAAAGAGAAAGGCCAATTGGTAACAGGGCATGAGGGGGCCTGAACACCAGGGCGCCCCCAGGCAGAGCACTTCCATGGTGACCACGGGACCTGGCACAGGGAGCAACTCTGTTGGGTGGCACTTTTGTTTTTTTTGTTGTTGTTGTTTGCCAGATGCCAAATAAATATTTTTATTAACTTTCTTTCTGTACTTCACTTTTGTGTCATCAACATTTATGGCATTAACCTAAACAGAAGCCTCAGTCAATTAAAGAATAGAAAAGATAAACATTTTTAGAACTGTAAAGCGTGTTCTAAGAGTTTCTTGGCCATTTTACTTTTCTTTTTATTTATTTATTTTTTTTATTTGAGTTCCCTTAGTATTTATTGATCATTCTTGGGTGTTTCTCGGAGAGGGGGACGTGGCAGGGTCATGGTATGATAGTGGAGAGAAGGTCAGCAGATAAACACGTGAACAAAGGTGTCTGGCTTTCCTAGGCAGAGGTCCCTGCGGCCTTCCGCAGTGTTCGTGTCCCTGGGCACTTGAGATTAGGGAGTGGTGATGACTCTTAACGAGCACGCTGCCTTCAAGCATCTGTTTAAAGAAGCACATCTTGCACAGCCCTTAATCCATTTAACCCTGAGTTGACACAGCACATGTTTCAAAGAGAGCACGAGTTTGGGGGTAAGGTTATAGATTAAGAGCATCCTAAGGCAGAATTTTTCTTAGTACAGAACAAAATGGAGTCTCCTATGTCTACTTCTTTCTACACAGACACAGTAACAATCTGATCTCTCTTTTCCCCACATTTCCCCCTTTTCTTTTCGACAAAACCGCCATTGTCATCATGGCTCGTTCTCGATGGTCGCTGTCTCTACAGAGCTGTTGGGTACACCTGCAGAAAGGCTGTCACTTCACACTTGGAAGGTTGCACAGCGGCCAGGCAGAGGCACTCCTCACTTCCCAGATGGGGCGGCCGGGCAGAGGCGCTCCTCACATCCCAGATGGGGTTGCTGGGCAGAGGCTCTCCTCAAATCCCAGACGATGGGCAGCCGGGCAGAGGCGCTCCTCACTTCCCAGACAGGGCGGCCGGGCAGAGGCGCTCCTCACATCCCAACGATGGGTGGCCAGGCAGAGACGCTCCTCACTTCCTAGACGGGGCGGCGGTCGGGCAGAGGCTGTAATCTTAGCACTTTGGGAGGCCAAGGCAGGCGGCTGGGAGGTGGAGATTGTAGCGAGCCGAGATCACGCCACTGCACTCCAGCCTGGGCAACATTGAGCATTGAGTGAGCGAGACTCTGTGTGTAATCCCAGCACTTCGGGAGGCCGAGGCGGGCAGATCACTCGAGGTCAGGAGTTGGAGACCAGCCTGGCCAACAGGGCGAAACCCCGTCTCCACCAAAAATACAAAAACCAGCCAGGTGTGGTGGTGTGTGCCTGCAATCCCAGGTATTCGGCAGGCCGAGGCAGGAGAATCACGGGAGCCCCAGGCAGGGAGGTTGCAGTGAGCTGAGATCATGCCACTACACTCCAGCCAGGGCAACAGAGGGAGACCGTCTCAAAAAAGGAAAGAAAGAAAGAGAGAGAGAGAGAGAGGGAGGGAGGAAGGAAGGAAGGAAGGAAGGAAGGAAGGAAGGAAGGAAGGAAGGAAGGAAGGCAGGCAGGCAGGCAGGCTTTTGTCTTTACTTTCCATCACATCCCTGGGGGACCATTTAAGCTGACGCCCGCAATTGCAAGTCGGGGATCCAGTGTCACCAAAAACAAGGCAGGCTTCACGTGCAAGTCTGGGCCGGCTTCTGACCCTAGCAACCCCACTTCCCGCGTGGGCACAGCAAGGAGGAACCTGGCCTCTAAGGCTCCCTCATGCGCCATCAGGAGTTCTGCTGGACACAGGTCCAATGGGCCATCCTCCAGCTCATCCTTCTCCATGTCGGGCTTTTGAGCCCGTCATAAATTCCTTCCCTAGAGTGAGATCCAGAAGAGTTTTCTCTAGATTTCCTTCCAATATTTTTGTAGTTTCGTATCTTATTTTCTCTAGGTTTCCTTCCAATATTTTTGTAGTTTCGTATCTTAACATTCACATTTAAGTCTTGAATCTATCTCGAAGTGATTTTTCTATATGCTGAGAGATAAGGGTCCAGTTTCATTCTTCTGCATGTGGCCATCCAGCCCTCCTAGTACCATTCATTGAAGAGAGTGTCCTTTCCCCAGTGTGTGTTTCTGTCGGCTCTGTCAAAGATCAATTGGCTGTGAACATGTGTCTGTCTTTCTGGGTTCTCTCATCTGTCCCATTGATCTAAGTGTCTAGTTTTATGCTAGGATTATACTATTTTGGTTACTATGCACTCGTCAAAAATTTTGTAGTTCTAATTTGCAGTGAAATGGGATGCCTCTAGTTTTGTTGTTTTTGCTGAGCATGACTTTGGGGTCTTTGAGCTCTTTTTTGGTTCTTTTTTATGAATTGTAGGACTTTCCAATTTTGTGAGTGATGACATTGGTATTTTGGTAGGGGTTGTATTGAATCTCTAGACTGCTTCGGGCAGTGTGGTCATTTTAATGCTATGAATTCCTTCCATGAGCATGAAATGATTGTCCATTTCTTTCTGTCCTCTTAAACATTTTCATCAGTGTTTTGTAGTTTTCCTTGTAGAAATCTTTCACCTCCTTGGTAAAATCTCTTCTGTGGCATACATTTTTCCATGTTGCTGCTATTGTAAATGGGATTGCCTTCTTAATTTCTTTCCCAACCAGACCATTATTGGTGTATAGAAATGCTGCTGATTTTCTTGTTGTTGTTGTTGATTCTGTATTCTGCAAATGACTGTATTAATTTATTTATCAAGTCTAGGGGTTTTCTGGTGGAGCCTTTACACGTTTCTAGATCCAAGATCACATCTTCATCAGACAAGAAGAATTCGATGTCCTCTTTTCCAGTGTGGATGCCTTTTATTGTTTTCTCTTGCCCGATTGTGTGATGTCGAATAGGAGTGGTGAGAACGGGCATCCTCGTCTTGTTCCTGTTTACAGAGGAAATGCTTTCAACTTTTCCCCATTCTATAGTAGGTTAGCTATGGCTTTGTCGTATCAGCTTTTATTATTTTCACGTACGTTGTTTTGTTTGTTTGTTTGTTTGTTTTTGTTTTTTGAGACAGAGTCTCACTCTTGCCGCCCAGGGTGGAGCGCAATGGTGTGATCTTGGCTCACTGCTCCCTCTGCCTCCTGGGTTCAAGCAATTCTCCTGCCTCAGCCTCCCAAGTAGCTGGGATACCTGGCTCATGCCACCACACCTGGCTAATTTTCGTACTTTTAGTAGAGATGGGGTTTCACCATGTTGGCCAGGCTGGTCTTGAACTCTTGACCTCAGGTGATCCACGCACCTCAGCCTCCCAAAGTGCTGGGATTACACGCGTGAGCCACTGCACACAGCCCAACCATTTTCAGGTATGTTTCTTCTATACCTAGTTTGTTTGTTACTTTTTTCAAGACATGGTCTCACTCTGTCTTTCATGTTGGAATACAATGGCACCATCATAGCTGCAGCTTTGAACTCCTGGGCTCAAGCCACTTCAGCCTTCTGAGTAGCTGAGACTACCAGTGCATGTCACCACAGCTGGCTAATTTTTATTTTTTTGTAGAGATCTATGTTCCTCAGGTTGGCCTTGAACTGTTGACCTCAATTGACCCTCCCAGCTCAGCCTTCCCAAAGCACTGGGTTGACAAGCATGAGCCATTGCCTGGCCCAGAGTCACATTTTAACATATATCTTCACTGCCAGGCTCAAGTTTTGGCAGTGACTGAGAACCCTAAGGGAAAGTGTCTGGTCAGGCTCGGCCCAGTCTGTGCACAGGAGGGGAATGGAAAAATGGCCCGTGGATGGTTCTTTTGGAGAACTGGCCAGACAAGCACTGAGATGCCGTTTCCTGGAGTACAGGGCCGTGCCATGTCCAGCCCAGCTGCCAGGTCCAGGGCCCTCGGCACCATCTAGTTTGGGAGCTCATCCAGAAGTGACCTCATTTACCCAAAGCAGCTGGTCTCCTTTCCAATCTGGTCCCATTTGAGAGATGCAACTGGGCCCTGTCTTCCAGGAAACCATTTCAGTGCATGCCTTTGTCCCCGCACTGGCTGGCCTCTCTGTACCGTGAGAACTTGGGTTATGCAAGGCTCTGCCTGTCAGCTGACCATCATGAAGCAGCTCTCTTCTGTTCCGGTGAGGCCGACTAGACTCCGACACCCCTGCCCTGGGTCTGACCATTCTCTCCTTCACCCAGAAGTGACCTCCAACCCGATCCTGTGCCCTGTCTTCTGGCAGCTGCTCTGGGGAAGGGCATTTTGGCCTCAAGGGCTTAATGTGTCGTTTTCTGTTTTCTGTTTGTCTTTCCAGAGCTGTTTGGGACAGCCGATGCATCAGTCCAAGGACTGCTTCTTTCGAAGGCGATCTTTCTTTCAAGGGTGGGTATAAAAGTTCTTGTGGCTGGGCGCAGTGGCTCACGCCTGTAATCCCAGCACTTTGGGAGGCCGAGGCAGACGGATCACGAGGTCAGGAGATCGAGACTAAACTGGCTAATGCGGTGAAACCCCGTCTCCACTAAAAATACAAAAAAAATTATCTGGGCGTGGTGGCGGGCACCTGTAGTCCCAGCTACTCGAGAGGCTGAGGCAGGAGAATGGCATAAACCTGGGAGGCAGAGCTCGCAGTGAGCCAAGATCGCGCCACTGCACTCCAGCCTGGGTGACAGAGCGAGACTCTGTCTCAAAAAAAAAAAAAAAAAAGAAAAAGAAAAAAAAATTCTTGTGATATTTGTGTATGAAATCAGCCTTCACTACATGGATAGGACCAGCACGCTTCCGTGGCACGACTCTACAATCTTACTACATTTTTTTTTTTATTTTGTATTTTATTTATTCCTTTTTAGACAGAGTCTCATCACTCTGTCGCCCAGGCTGAAGTGCAGTGGCGAGATCTCGGCTCACTGCAACCTCCACCTCCTGGGTTCAAGCAATTCTCCTGTCTCAGCCTCCCAAGTATCTGGGACGACAGGCACACGTCAAAACGCTCAGCTAATTTTTGTATTTTTAGTAGAGATGGGGTTATGCCATATCGGTCAGGCTGGTCTCAAACTCCTGACCTCAGGTGATCGACCTGTCTTAGCCTCCCAAAGTGCTAGGATTACAGGTGTACATTTATTTATTTATTTGCGATGGAATCTTGCTCTGTATTTATTAATTTATTTATTTGAGATGGAGTCTTGCTCCATCACCCAGGCTAGAGTGCAGCGCTGCAGTCTCGGCTCACTGCAACCTCTGCCTTCCGGGTTCAAGCGATTCTCCTGCCTCAGTGTCCTGAGTAGCTGGGATTACAGGTGCCTGCCACCACAGCTGGCTAATTTTTGTATTTTTAGTAGAGACAGTGTTTCACCGTCTTGGCCAGGCTGGTCTTGGACTCCTGACCTCATGAACCACCTCCCTCAGCCTCCCAAAGTGTTGGGATTACAGGCCTAAGGCACCGTGCTCGGCCATATTTATTTATTTAATTATTTAGAGACAAGGTCTTGCTCTGTCACCCAGGCTGGAGTGCAGTGGCGCCATCTCAGCTCACTGCAGCCTCCGCCTCCGAGGTTTAAGCGATTCTCATGTCTCAGCCTCCTGAGTAACTGGGACTACAGGTATGCACCACCACGCAGGGATAATTTTTTTCTATTTTTTTATAGAGACACAGTTTCACCACTTTGGCCGGGCTGGTCTCGAGCTCCTGACCTTAGGCGATCTGACAGCCTCGTCCTCTCAAAGTACTGCGATTACAGGCATGAGCCACCGCGCCCGGCCTCTCACTACATTTAAATGATGCAGTGGCTCACACCTGTAATCCTAGCACTTTGGGAGGCCAAGGCAGGTGGATCACCTGAGGTCAGGAGTTCGACACGAGCCTGGCCAACATGGGGAAACCTCGTCTCTAGTAAAAATACAAAAATTAGTCAGGCGTGGTGGTACAAGCCTGTAGTCCCAGCTACTTGGAAGGCTGAGGCAGAAGAATCACTTTAACCAGGAGGCAGAGGTTGCAGTGAGCCGATTTCATGCCACTGCACTCCAGCTTGGGCGATAGAGTGAGACACCATCTCAAAAAAAGAAAAAAATATGATGCCGGGGCATCTGGGCCTGAATACCTGCACGAGCACAGTCATGTCCAGGCCAGGGCTGCCGGTCGAGGTCCGGCCCCATCTCTTCCAGCAGAAAGGGAGCAAGCTTGCGGGGCGGCTGGGGGACAAGATCCCAGGATCTCAGCCTCTGCTCATGGATCAGCTCTGAGACCCCGAGTGAGCTGGGGGTGCTCTGTGAGCATTGGTTTCCCCAGCTGTCAAGTAAAGGGATTGGATGAGGGAGTCTTGTCGAGGTGGAATGATCTCAGCTTTGGGGCAGCAGTGAATGGTCCCGCTCCCTGGGCCATGCCAGTGGCCCGGCCTCGGCTGAAAACAGCCCCAATCAATACTCTGGAATGGGGATGAGGGGGCAGTCAGCTCTTGCTCCTAGTCAGAGAGATACAACAGGGCTCTGTGGCTGAGCTGGGTGCCTTGCCTCACACCTGTAATCCCAACCTTTGAGAGGCCGAGGTGGGAGGATTACTTGAGGCTGGGAATTTTGAGAATAGCCTGGACAACATAGCCAGACCCCATGTCTACAAAATAATAATAAAATAAGGTGCAATGGCACACAGCTATAGTCCAAGCTACTTGGCAGGCTGAGGCAGGAGGGTCCCTTTGCCACCACACAGGCTTTCGAGCCAGGAGGCGGGTAAGACGTAGCTGTAGACCCAAAGCAACCATCAGCCCTGGGGCCCTGCGGGAGAGGAGCACTTTCAGAACATGGAAAAGTGTGGTCATCCCATCATTAGACAGCACACATCCTACACGAATAAAAAGTCGTATGGGGAAGGAGGTTGGGGAGGGAACAAAAATTGGCACAGACATCGATAGACTGGTTTCCAGTTTCAAGGTAACAGATGCACATCATGAGACCAGAGGAGACCGAGACAAGGGCTGGATTTGGCTTTTCTAAGCAACATGTGTTCCTGCACAGGGCTGGATGGTCGCTGAGACAGAGATGGAAGCCAGGACACGGGAGCCCACCGGGCCCAGATAGGTACAGACAGCAGAGGCTCCTGTTCTGTCCTCGCCACCCACGAGGGTGACACTGCTTGTAAATGGTGGCTGTGCTCTCCCAGCAAGAAAAAAGCACAACTAAATCCACACTGCACACAGAGGCAGACAGAAAGCCTTCAAGTGGCTCTGTTTTCTGCTCCCTGCCTCGCCAGGTCCACAAGCAGAGAGGAGTGTCAGGCGCATGGCCCCGCTGTCAGGCTCCCCAGCGAGCTGCGGGCTCAGCAGGAGCTGCCCACTGACACACGGGGCACCCACTCCTCCCACCTTGGGAGCGGTCGCCAGACAGAGCCGCACTGGGTGCTGGTGTCATCCAGGGACCCCACACACTTCCTTAAATGTGATCCTGCTTCCCTCTGGGCAGCTGCATCCTCTCCTCCTACAGGACCGTCTGGAAACTTGGCTCTCAGTTTGCTCTCCCTTCTCTCCTCTGCCTGCCCCAAGCCCCTCTCTCTAAAACAGTGATGCAACCTTCTTGGGGTTATTTCTTGAAAATACTTGGCGGCCTCCATGCTTCTGTTTTCTTTAGCCAGGTGGTCAGGAGGGTTTACAAAGAATGCCTGGGCTCCCCCGCAGGTGCCGGCAGATGGGGTAGCAAATGGTCCTGTGCCTCCACCTGCTCTGGGAGGGAGTCTCCTGTCTCTAGGCCTGGCCCCTTCCTAACCCTCCACATATCCTGTTCTCCAGAGACTTCAGAACCCACTCCTGAGAACAGCGAAGCCAGGCACTTATGGGAAGACCAAATGCTGCCAGAACACGGATTGTCCAGGGATTACATTCCAGCATCTTATTAGGTATCTGGATCTGTTGGGAAAAAAATTAGAAACTACGTATAAAACGTAAAAATATTCAAGTATCAAAAGGTTATTTAGGATGAAAGTTTTAAAACAAGTCATCAGCAAGCTGCTACCACCAAGTGGAGGCTTTTACAAAAGTTGAGCCAGTCCACTGAGCTGAGAGGACAGAAATGGAGTCAGCTGTGCTGGGGCAGGGGCAGGGACACTTGGGGCAGGGAGTGTGTGGGCAGAGAAGCCAGAGAATTCCCGGCCTGTGGAAGCCAAACACGAGAGCCTGGGCCGGAAGGGCGGTCAGGATCGGGGGACGAGGTCGCTCTCCCTGGAGAAGGAACCCTAAAGTGCGTAGCCTGGGATTCTCTCCCTGGGGGTCCTGTCGCCCGACATTTCATGGGCCTTCTGAGCTGCCTTCCAAGGAGGACAAACACGGCAACAAAAGACCCATTTCTGCACAAAAATCCTTCTGGAAAGAAAAAGAAGAAAGGCAAGAATGGAGTCCAAACGCTCCCCAGTGCTGACTAAGCCTCTCCAACCCTGTTCTAAGTGGAGTGTGGTTTCTAAGTCAGGGAATGGAAGAGGCCCCACCCACACAGGCCTTGGCCCCACAGGATGAAGCAGCAGCGTTTATTCCAGATACAATAGTGAGGGAATCCGGTCACGTTCCCTCCTCCCCAGAGAGGGCACATCTCGACAAGTGATTCGGTAGAAATCTTTTAGACTCTATAAGTTAAGTTCATAAAAACCACTCCTTTCACCCTGTCTCCCAGGGCCAGGCCTGGACTCTGAGATGAACTGGCTTGGGGGCGCCCTCGGGTGGCCACATAAAAAACCCACAGTCTGAGGCCAGCCTGGGGCTCTCAGACCTGGGCGGGACCTGCCCAGGCCACCTGTCCTTCCGCTTTGGGCCGCTGTCTCTTGGCAGATGGCCTGACACTTGGGGGTGGCCCAAGGATGCCTCAGAAAATCTTGATTCCCACTCTACAGATGGCTTGATAAGCCAGAGGTTTCCAGGCTGTCTGTCAGCCTCCAGGAGATGGACTGGGACCTTTAGACATCGGTGGAGAACAGGATGCTCTGTCTCTTGCTGTCCAGGGCAGGGATGGCCTCCAGCCACAGGAAGTACAGCAGCACCTCGACCTGCCCTCGCAGAGTGGGGAAGAGGAGAGTGGCTCAGAGGGGAGCTCACAGCTGCTGGTGGGGAGGTCTTTGGGACCCAAGTCACCAAGTCCACCTTAGATGCTAGAAACCCCTGCTGGTGTCATGAACCCCTGACAGTGAGACGGGGGTGGGGTGGGGTCCTGACAAGGCATGACTTGTTGGGTGGGGGGTGGTTATTTATTTTAGAGACGCACAGGGCCTTTCTCTGTCCCCCGGCTGGAGTACAGCAGCTCCATCGTAGGTCACTGCAGCCTCTAACTCCTGGGCTCAAGCAATCCTCCTGTGTCAGCCTCCCAGATACCTAGGATTACAGGTGTGTGCCACAATGCCTGGCTAATTTTTCTTTGTATTTTTTCTAGAGACAGGGTTTGCTACATTGCCCAGACTGGTCTCAAACACCTGGGTTCGGTTTTCCTGCCTCGGTCTCACAAAGTGCTGGGATTACAGGCATGAGCCACCATACCCGAACACTTGGGGTGGTTTTAAGCCCCCAGCAAGGTGCACCAGCAGGACCAGGAGGTGGCCTGGCCATCCCCTATCACTCCCATCCATGCAAACCTAGGCAAGTCCCTCTCTCTGAATCTCAGCCACCACCACATACGATGCAAGTAGGAAGATGGGCAGGACTAGGGGTGGGGCAGGCAGAGGCCACCTCTGTCAGGCTGGGGTGGCATGGGCTGGAGACTGTCTTCCCATACCTGGGACATGATCTCCAAGGACCTGCTGTCGGTCATGGTGATAGGCTGGCTTGGATTGGCAGGGAGCTTGCTCTCCTTCTCGGAAGGCTGGAGCAGCGTGGGGCCAAAGACCGTGGCGAGGTTGTGCAGGGACATCTTATTGACTGCCTCCTCCTCTGCCACCCTGTAGAGGACCAAAGCAGAGGGTGTCATTACAATGCCACCACCAGGAGAGAGGCAGAGGGGCTGTGCCGTGCTGGAGTCCTCAGGGAGGGAGTGACCTCGACCCTGGCTGTGCTGCAAGCTGACTTCAGCCCTGGTACTTCTGGGTCTCAGTGGCCCAGGACAAGGGGCCAGCTCTGGGCTGGTGGGGAGGTTTTCATGATGTGGTTGGGAGGGAAGAGAGGGGTCCAAGTGCACTGCTGGCCGTGTCCAAAGCTCTGAGCTCTTTGTTAAGGCCACAGTGCAGAGGGAGGAGGGTGGCAAAGAGGAGAGGCAGGGGCAGGGGTGGCAGTGGTGCTAGTCCTTAGAAGCAGTGAGTTACTGCAGACAGGGGTCAGGGGAAAATGTCCTTGGTGCTGGGGGTCTGGTGGGAGCAGAGGGGCACCCCGCGGCCTGGGGACCTGGAGCCCCAGGCAGCTACGGGAGAGCTGGGCTACCTTTTCAGGTGGTCCAGAAGGAAAAGGAAGGGGAGCAGGTTGGCCTCTGGCAGGGACAGCAGCAGGTTGAGCATGCAGCTCTTCTTTGCAACTGGGTCTGGAAGAGCTGCAGGAGGCAGTGGGTTACTCCTTGGGGTCACAACGAGCCAGAGACCTCTCCGGAGGTGGTCACATGGAGCGCCCGGGACATGAGTCCTTGTGCAGTTTAGGCTTGTCATCATCGTCACACACACAGCGCTGGCCACCAGTAATGACCCTGCGAGGGGCACCTGTGTGGGGTGTGAACCACCTGAACGCCTTTTCTCTACCTCGCAGGGGTCAGCAGCACCCGGCAAACAGCAGCAGGAGGAGCCACTAGAGCAGCTGCTCATGGGCAGAGCTGCCCTTGGGCAACTCCTGCCACCACCCCCTCCCCAGGGGAGCCCGAGGCAGCGGAGGTTCGGCATGGAATGAAACAGGGGAGTGAGGGACACAAGGAGGTGGGAAGTAGGAGGGCCCCAGCCCCACCAAGTATGGAGAGACCCCCTCGTCGTCCTGGACACCACAGGGGCACCTGCAGGCTGGGAGACCAGCTCCTCTGTGCATGGGCCTGGGAGGCAGACCTGCCCTAAGGGTGATGCAGAGGCTCCAGGTGCTGCAGACGCCAGCGCCCACTCTAGACATCAGCCTCCAGGTTGACTAAGGGTCAGGTCATGTTTGAAACCATGCTTGGCTGCACCAGGACCCATGGCAAGAGCGCCTGGGCACCAGCGTTCAGCCCTGGTCCGCAGGAAGGAGGACAGCAGACTTTAGGACCCCACAGCACGGCAGTGCTGACCATTTCACCCACGTGGCCTCCTTGAGAAATACGGACGGGGAGCCCTCTGGGGATGGGCAAGGTCTTCCAGGACAGGCTCGGTTTTGGTCCCCTGCTTTCTGAGGTTGGGTTAAAATGCTGACCATGGCAGAGAGGGCACAGCTCAGGTTCCCACACCTCACTTTTCACAGCCTCCAAGGGCAGCAGTGCACATGGAGGAGACATCTCCCACGAGGCCAAGTCCTCTTTGCTGAGGACAGTTGCACAGGTAGTGCACTGCAGAAGGGTAACACCTTAGAGGGGGTGTCATTTGCATCATAGATGCAAAATTCACCGGTGAAGACTGATGTAGTTTGTCCCTAAAGTTTTGCTTTGATTTGCAGATATTTATCCATGGCAGTTTCCTGAAAGATGTCTATAGAAGGTTTTGAGGAATGGGAACCTTTTAATTTGCTACTAAACTAAACCCCAAGGGCCCATTATATGCCAGCGTGGTCCTAGAGATTCCATACTCATTCAGTTCCTTTTCATCATAGGAAGTGGGCATTATAATATCAGGTCCACTGTAAGAGGTGGAGGCTGGGCGTGGTGGCTCATGCTTGTAATCCTAGCACTTTGGGAGGCCTACCTGTGCAGATCGCAGGAGTCCAAGAGTTTGAGACCAGCCTGGGCAACACGGTGAAACTCTGCCTTTACAACACATACAAAAAGTTAGCCGGGCTTCGTAGCATATCCCTGTAGTCCCAGCTATTCGGGAGGCTGAGGTGGGAGGATCGCTTGAGCCTGGGAGGTGAAGGCTGCAGTGAGCCCAGATTGCACAACTATACTCCAGCTTAGGCCACAGAGCAAGACCTTTTTATTCTCAAAAAATAAAATAAAATAATAAAAAGAAAGAAAGAGAAAGGAACAGATCAATAGGTACAATAAAGTAACGTTTGTATAAAAAAAGCAAAAGAACATATTTGTTTATTTGGATATTTGCTTATGTTCATAAACTACCTCTAGAAAGATACCAAGAAACTGAATCTATTTGGTTGCATCTGAGAAGCTACAGGAATAGGGACGGGGTTGAGATGGTGCTTTCTGAATTTTGAAATATACAAATGTATTGTCTATTTAGAAATAAGTGGGCCAGGCGTGGTGGCTAGGCCGGGTGCGGTGGCTCTCGCCTGTAATCCTAGCACTTTGGGAGGCCGAGACTGGCAGATCACTTGAGGTCAGGAGTTTGAGACCAGCGTGGCCAACATGGTGAAACTCCATCTCTACTAAAAATACGAAAATGGCCAGGCGCTGTGGCTCACCCTTGTAATCCCAGCACTTTGGGAGGCTGAGGCGGGCAGATCACCTGAGTTCAGGAGGTCGAGACCAGCGTGACCAACATGGAGAAACCCATCTCTACTAAAAATACAAGATTAGCCTGGCGTAGTGGCGCATGCCTGTAATCCCAGCCACCCAGGAGGCTGAGGCAGGAGAACCGCTTGAACCTGGGAGATGGAGGTTGTGCTGAGCTGAGGTTGTGCCATTGTACTCCAGCCTGGGCAACAACAGCGAAACTTTGTCTCACAAAAAGAAACAACAACAACAACAACAACAACAACAAACCACACACAAAAATAGCTTCGTGTGGTGGTGGGTGCCTATAATCCCAGCTACTCAGGAAGCTGAGGCACGAGAATTGCTTGAACCTGAGAGGCAGAGGTTGCAGTGAGCCAAGATCAGGCCACTGCACTCCAGCCTGGGCAATAGAGCAAGACTCAATCTCTAAATAAATATATAAAATAAATAAATAAATAAATAATATTAAGACAAAAATCATAAGGACATTACATAAACCACGTTATGCCAGTGATTTTTTAAAATATCAAAACAGGCAGTTTTATAGAAAAATATAACTTCAGGCCAAGTGGGGTGTCTAATGCTTGTAATCCCAGCACTTTGGGAGGCCGAGGTTGGCGGATCACTCAACCTCAGGAGTTCGAGAGCAGCCTGGCCAACATAGTAAAACCCCAACTCTACTAAAAATATAAAAATTAGCTGGGCATGGTGGCACATGCTTGTAACCCCAGCTACTCGGGAGGCTGAGGTGGGAGAATCACTTGAACCTGGGAGGCAGAGGTTGCAGTGAGCCAAGATCACGTGACTGCAACAGAGAAATTCTGTCTCAAAAGAAAAATATAACTGCATAAAAACGAAGTAGGGAGAAACAGAAAACTTTGTCTAGATCTAGAACCATTAAAGGAATTGAATGTTTATTTTAAAATCTGTATCCCATCCCCTCAAAAATCTCACAAAAAGACAAAACCAAAGAAAAGCACCTGGCCCAGATGATTTTATAGACAGCAAACATGAGGACCTGACGGTCAGCTGGCAGTGGGATGAGGCTGACCCCATCCTCTGCTTTAGCCACGGGAAGCCTCCCGTGGAGCTGTAGGAGCTCGAGATGGCATTGCGTTTGGTGCATGAGCTGGTGCAGGAGGGCTGGGATGTCTGGTTGGATCTGACTTCTGACCTCTGGGCATGGAGGTCTCTCTGCAGAGGCCCGGGCCTGGGCACAAAGGGAGAGTGGCCTTCATTATCCCGCAGGGGCCTAAATGCAGACCGTGCATCCCCGGTGACCTCGGGGACCCTTCTCTGATCATCAGGATTCTCTTGGGACTCTGGGGTCCTTGTCCTGCTCAGGCATCCCTGCCCCACTCTCCTTCAGGGCCCTCGACATGATCTTCCCTGGACACGAGTCTGGGGACAGCTGGGTGTTGTGGGCCCCAAAGGGGTGACTTCCTGCTCCTGGGCCCCACAGAGAGTCCTTGTGCTCAGGGCAGTGGCTGAGCTGGAGGATGCGCTGGAACTCGGAGCACACAGCACTGGCTTGCTGTGGTACCTGTGCCATGAAATTAAAGGCAGTATCACCAGGAAGGAACACAGGGCTTGCAGGATCACGGAAAACCTTCTTAGTGTTATCTTGACACCACTGATGCCAAGTGTCCAGGTGCTTGTAGGATGGCCTGCCACTCAGTCCAGGGGCAGGAGCAACGGGGAGATCCCACAAGCAAAGTGAACTAGGGGATGGGCTGAACGGGCTCCAGGCAACTGAGCCCTACTGGCAGGTCCTCGGCCTGGGCCCGGACAGGAATGAGGGGCACAGAGTGCCCAGGTAACGGCTCCTGGGAGCAGTGGGGAACCGTCGGATGCTTGAACTCTCGAGAGCTGGGCTCTGAGCGTCCTCGTCGAGCTGCCAACTCGGCCAAAGACTGAGCCAACAGTTTCTTCTGTTGCCGGGCAACGCGCCTTTTAAACCTGAGGGAGTGGCTGAGCATGCAAAGAACCCGCGCGAGTGACAGAGCGACCTTAACAGATTAGCGCGGCAAGGTTGCCGGGCAGCGCATCTTTTAAACCTGAGGGAGGGGGTGCGCGTGCACAGAATGGCGCGAGTGACAGAGCAACCTTAACGGGTTAATTAGCGCTGCAAGGTACCCGTGCAAGATACCTGCTGGCAATGGCGGCCGGCAGACCTGGGGGGGGCATGCAAGAGGTATTGGAGGGAGAGACGCCGGCACAAAGGTCGCGGGAAGAACAGGTGCCCACAATGGCTGCAGATCTGCCCGTGGATCACTGAAGATTCCTGCTCTCCTGCTGAGGTGGAGATTGCAGGGAGCTGAGATCGCACTATTGCACTCCAGCCTGGGCAACAAGAGCAAAACTCCGTCTCAAAATAAAAAAAAAGAAAAAGAAAAAAAAGAGGCCCGGCGTGGTGGCTTATGCCTATGATCCTAGCACTTTGGAAGGTCAGGACGGACAGATCACGAGATCCGGAGTTGGAGACCAGCCTGGCCAACATAATGAAACCCCGTCTCTAGTAAAAATACATATTTAGCCAGACATGGTGGCACGCGCCTGTAGTACCAGCTACTCCGGCGGCTGAGGCAGGAGAATCATTTGAACCTGGGGGCGGGGAAGGGATTGTGATGCGCCGAGATCACGCCACTGCACTCCAGCCTGGGCAACAAAGAAATGATCTGTCTTTTTTTTTTTTTTTTCTTGAGACGGAGTCTCCCTCTCTCTCCCAGCCTAGAGTGCAGTGGCGCCATCTCGGCTCACCGCAAGCTCCGCCTACCGGGTTCACGCCATTCTCCTGCCTCAGCCTCTGGAGTAGCTGGGACTACAGGCGCGCGCCACCACGCCCGGTTAATTTTTTGTATTTTTAGTAGAGACGGGGTTTCACAGTGTTAGCCAGGATGGTCTCGATCTCCTGACCTCGTGATCAGCCCGCCTCGGCCTACCAAAGTGCTGGGATTAAAGGCGTGAGCCACCGCGCCAGGCCGAGACTCTTTCTTAAAAATAAAGGCCGGGCACGGTGGCACTTTGGGAGGTGGAGGCGGGCGGATCACGAGGTCAGGAGTTGGGAGACCACCCTGGCCAACATAGCGAAACCCCGTCTCTACTAAAACTACAAAAAATTAGCCGGGCGTGATGGCCGGCGCCTGTAGTCCCAGCTACTCCCGAGGCTGAGGCAGGAGAATGGCTTGAACCCGGTAGGCGGAGCTTGCGGTGACTTGAGATCTCGCAACTGCACTCCAGCCTGGGTTACAGTGCAAACCTCCGTCTTGAAAAAAAAAAGAGAGACAGAGAGCGAGACAGAGAGAAAAAGGTTTATTATTTTGAGACTCCGTCTCAAAAAAAAAAAAAAAAGACAGAGTCTGGCTCTGTTGCCCAGACCAGAGGGCAGTGACGCGATCTCGGCGTATCACAATCCCTGCCCCGACCCCGGGTTCAAGTCATTGTGCTGTCTCAGCCGCCCGAGTAGCTGGTACTACAGGCGCGTGCCACCACGTCTGACTAAATTTGTATTTTTACTAGAGACGGGGTTTCACTATGTTGGCCAGGCTGGTCTCCAACTCCTGATCTCCTGATCCGCCTGCCCCGACATCCCAAAGTGCTGGGATGCGTGAGCCCCCACACCTGGCCACTATTTTTTCTTTCTTTCTTTTGTGTGTGTGTGTGTGTGTGTGTGTGTGTGTTTGTGTGTGTGTGTGCGTGATGAAGTTTCGCTCTTGTTGCCCAGGTTGGAGTGCAATGGTGCTATCTCAGCTCACTGCAATCCTGGCCTGAGCAGGAGAGCAGGAATCTTCAGCGATCCACTGGCGGATCTGCAGCCATTGTGAGCGCTTAGTCTTCCCATATCTTTTGTGCGCGCGCCTCTCCTTCCAGTACCTATCCCGCAAGCGTCCCCCAGCTTCCCCCTATCGCCAGCAGGTGCTGAGATCGCGCCATTGCACTCCAGCCTGGGGGACCAGAGCGAAACTCTATCTTAAAAAAAAAAGGATGAAAATTTTGGAAAAATATGGAAGAAACCAAATGGATTTTTAGCTCAACTAACTCGTAATTATTCAGTGTCTATTTTTTGCAAGAAACCGTATATTTCATGTCTACAATCAGGGCCAGAGTCCCAGCTCTCAAGTGTGGGTGTTTCCGAAGCAAATTGAAGAACACAGGCATAAAAGTGCATTAAATTAATAAAATTTTTCTCTCTGTCTCTCGCTCTCTTATTTATTTATTTATTTATTTATTTATTTATTTATTTATTTTTTGAGACAGAGGTTCGCACTGTCACCCAGGCTGGAGTGCAGTGGCGAGATCTCAGGTCACTGCAACCTCCGCCTCCCAAGTTCACGCCTTTCTCCTGCCTCAGCCTCGGGAGTAGCTGGGACTACAGGCGCCCGCCACCATGCCCGGCTAATTTTTTTTTTTTTTTTTTTTTTTGAGACGGAGTCTCGCTCTGTCGCCCAGGCTGGAGTGTAGTGGCGCAATCTCGGCTCACTGCAAGCTCTGCCTCCCGGGTTCACGCCATTCTCCTGCCTCAGCCTCTCCGAGTAGCTGGGACTACAGGCGCCCGCCACCACGCCCGGCTAATGTTTTTTTTGTATTTTTTAGTAGAGACGGGGTTTCACCGTGGTCTCGATCTCCTGACCTCGTGATCCGCCCGCCTCGGCCTCCCAAAGTGCTGGGATTACAAGCGTGAGCCACCGCGCCCGGCCATGCCCGGCTAATTTTTTGTAGTTTTAGTAGAGACGGGGTTTCGCTATGTTGGCCAGGCTGGTCACCAACTCCTGACGTCGTGATCCGCCCTCCTCTGCCTCCCAAAGTGCCACTGCGCCCGGCCTTTTTTTGTTAAGACAGAGTCTCGGCCGGGCGCGGTGGCTCACGCCTTTAATCCCAGCACTTTGGTAGGCCGAGGCGGGCTGATCACGAGGTCAGGAGATCGAGAGCATCCTGGCTACCACGGTGAAACCCCGTCTCTACTAAAAATACAAAAAATTAGCCGGGTGTGGTCGCGAGCGCCTGTAGTCCCAGCTACTCCAGAGGCTGAGGCAGGAGAATGGCGTGAACCCGGTAGGCGGAGCTTGCGGTGAGCCGAGATCAGGCCACTGGAATCCAGCCTGGGCGACAGAGGGAGACTCCGTCTCAAAAAAAAAAAAAAAAAAAAAAAAAAAAAAGACAGAGTCTGGCTCTGTTGCCCAGGCTGGAGTGCAGTGACGCGATCTCGGCGCATCACAATCCCTGCCCCGACCCCGGGTTCGAGTCATTGTGCTGTCTCAGCCGCCCGAGTAGCTGGTACTACAGGCGCGTGTCACCATGTCTGACTAAATTTGTATTTTTACTAGAGACGGGGTTTCACTATGTTGGCCAGGCTGGTCTCCAATTCCTGATCTCCTGATCCGCCCGCCCCGACATCCCAAAGTGCTGGGATGCGTGAGCCCCCACACCTGGCCACTATTTTTTCTTTCTTTCGTGTGTGTGTGTGTGTGTGTGTGTGTGTGTGTGTGTGCGTGCCTGTGATGAAGTTTCGCTCTTGTTGCCCAGGTTGGAGTGCAATGGTGCGATCTCAGCTCACTGCAATCCCCGCCTGAGCAGGAGAGCAGGCATCTTCAGCGATCCACTGGCGGATCTGCAGCCATTGTGCGCGCCTGGTCTTCCCATTGCTTTGTAAGAGCGCCTCTCCTTCCAGTACCTATCCCGCGAGCGTCCCCCAGCCTCCCCCCATCGCCAGCAGGTGCTGAGATGGCGCCATTGCACTCCAGCCTGGGGGACAAGAGCGAAACTCCATCTCAAAAAGAAAAAAAAAAAAAAGGATGAAAATTTTGGAAAAATATGGAAGAAACCAAATAGATTTCTAGCTCAACTAAATCGTAATTATTTACTGTCAATTTTTGCAAGAAACCATATATTTCATGTCCACAATCAGGGCCACAGTCCCAGCTCTCAAGTGTGGGTGTTTCCTAAGGAAATTGAAGAACACAGGCATAAAAGTGCATTAAATTAATAAACCTTTTTCTCTCTCTCTCTCTCTCTCTCTTTTTTTTTTTTTTTTTTTTTTTTTTGAGACGTAGGTTCGCACTGTCACCCAGGCTGGAGTGCAGTGGCGAGATCTCCGGTCACTGCAAGCTCTGCCTCCCGAGTTCACGCCACTCTCCTGCCTCAGCCTCCGGAGTAGCTGGGACTATAGGCGCCCGCCACCACACCCGGCTAATATTTTGTATTTTTAGTAGAGACGGGGTTTCACTATGTTGGCCAGGCTTTTCTCCAACTCCTGATCTCCTGATCCGCCCGCCCCGACATCCCAAAGTGCTGGGATGCGGGAGCCGCCACACCTGGCCACTATTTTTTCTTTCTTTCTTTTGTGTGTGTGTGTGTCTGTGACAAAGTTTCGCTCTTGTTGCCCAGGCTGGACTGCAATGGTGCGATCTCAGCTCACTGCAATCCCCGCCTGAGCAGGAGAACAGGAATCTTCAGCGATCCACGGGCAGATCTGCAGCCATTGTTGGTACCTGTTCTTCCCGCGTCCTTTGTGCCCGCGTCTTTCCTTCCAGTACCTATTGCATGCCCCCCGCCCACATTCGCCTCCCGCCATTGCCAGCAAGTGCGTTGCGCGCGTACCTTGCTGCGTTAAGGTCGCTCTGTCACTGGCGCCATTATGTGCACACGCAGCCACTCCCTCAGGTTTAAAAGGCGCGTTGCCCCGCAACATAAAGGTTGCTCTGTTACTGGCGCCATTATGTGCACACGCAGCCACTCCCGCAGGTTTAAAAGGCGCATCGGCCGGCAACACAGCTCATTGCTGGCTTAGCCTTTGGCCAAGTTGGTAGCTCGACGAGGACGCTCAGAGCCCACCTCTCGAGAGCTGAAGCATCCGACCGATCCCCACTGCTCCCAGGAGCGGTGACCTGGGCACTCTGTGCCCCTTATTCCTGTCTGGGCCCAGGCCGAGGACCTGCCAGTAGGGCTCAATTGCCTGGAGCCCGTTCAGCCCATCCCCCAGTTCACTTTGCCTGTGGGATCTCCCCGTTGCTCCTGCCCCTGGTCTGAGTGGCAGGCCATCCTACAAGCACCGGGACACTTCACATCAGTGGTGTCAAGACAATCGTTCCGTGATCCTGCAAGCCCTGTCTTCCTTCCGGGATCAGCAAGCCAGTGCTGTGTGCTCCGAATTCCAGGGCATCCTCCAGCTCAGCCACTGCACTGAGCACAAGGACTCTCTGTGGGGCCCAGGAGCAGGAAGTCACCCCTTTGGGGCCCGCAACACCCGGCTGTCCCCAGACTCGTGACCAGGGAAGGTATTGTTGAGGGCCCTGAAGGAGAGCAGGGCAGGGATGCCTGAGCAGGACAAGGACCCCAGAGTCCAAGGATTTGATGATCACCGAAGGGTCCCTGAGGTCACCGGGGATGCACGCTCTGCGTTTCGGCCCCTGCGGGACAATGGAGGCCTCTCTCCCTTCGTGCCCAGGCCCGGGCCTCTGCAGAGAGTCCTCCATGCCCAGAGGTCAGAAGTGGGCGATACGCAGAGATCCCAGACCTCCTGCACCAGCTCATGCACCAAACGAAACGCCATCTCGAGCTCCTACAGCTCCACGGGAGGCTTCCCGTGGCTAAAGCGGAGGAGGGGGCCAGCCTCATCCCACTGCCAGCCGACCCTCAGTTCCTCAAAGAAGGGCAGTGAGGACAGACCTCAGGCTGTCTCTTCAGGTCACACTCAGTGTGCACCAGGGCAGACACTCGCCCCCAGGAATGGCTCCCCCAGATCCCAGGCCTCTAGGCCCCGTGGACGCAAGTTTCCCCTGCTGCCACGCAGGCGAGGGGAGCCTCTGAAGATGCCACCTCCCTTAGAGCTGGGGTTCCGGGTCACTGCTGAAGACCTGGACCGGGAGAAGAAGGCTGCGTTCCAGCGGATCAACAGTGCACTGCAGGTTGAGGCCAAGGCCATCTCGGACTGCAGACCCTCAAGGCCTTCCTACACTTCGTGCTCACTTGCAACAGGGGCTTCTGGTCTGCCTTCTGTTTCTAAAGCACCCAGTATGGATGCACAGCAGGAGGGACACAAGCCCCAAGACGGCCTGGGCCTAGTGGCCCCCCTAGCTTCTGCTGCAGGGGCCCCCTCTACAGCTCCTGTGTTTGGGATGCAGCACAGACCACCAGGCTCCCTCCTGTTCGTCTCCTCATTTCCCCTTCCTCCCACCTTTTTCTACTTCTGGGACTCAGCCCAGGTCCTCTGGCTGATTGCTACACCCTTCGGCTCCTCATTTCCCCTTCCTCCCACATTTTTCTACTTCTGGGCCTCAGCCCAGGTCCTCTGGCTGATTGCTGCACCCTTCCCAGCTGCAAGCATGGACGGAAGCATTTCTGGAGCCAGTTCCAGCCCCCCACCCACGCCCATGGAAATCGACAGTAGTGAGGCGGACGGAGCTCGGCATTCCGTCAGAAGAAACCCTTTAAAGAGAAAGGCCAATTGGTAACAGGGCATGAGGGGGCCTGAACACCAGGGCGCCCCCAGGCAGAGCACTTCCATGGTGACCACGGGACCTGGCACAGGGAGCAACTCTGTTGGGTGGCACTTTTGTTTTTTTTGTTGTTGTTGTTTGCCAGATGCCAAATAAATATTTTTATTAACTTTCTTTCTGTACTTCACTTTTGTGTCATCAACATTTATGGCATTAACCTAAACAGAAGCCTCAGTCAATTAAAGAATAGAAAAGATAAACATTTTTAGAACTGTAAAGCGTGTTCTAAGAGTTTCTTGGCCATTTTACTTTTCTTTTTATTTATTTATTTTTTTTATTTGAGTTCCCTTAGTATTTATTGATCATTCTTGGGTGTTTCTCGGAGAGGGGGACGTGGCAGGGTCATGGTATGATAGTGGAGAGAAGGTCAGCAGATAAACACGTGAACAAAGGTGTCTGGCTTTCCTAGGCAGAGGTCCCTGCGGCCTTCCGCAGTGTTCGTGTCCCTGGGCACTTGAGATTAGGGAGTGGTGATGACTCTTAACGAGCACGCTGCCTTCAAGCATCTGTTTAAAGAAGCACATCTTGCACAGCCCTTAATCCATTTAACCCTGAGTTGACACAGCACATGTTTCAAAGAGAGCACGAGTTTGGGGGTAAGGTTATAGATTAAGAGCATCCTAAGGCAGAATTTTTCTTAGTACAGAACAAAATGGAGTCTCCTATGTCTACTTCTTTCTACACAGACACAGTAACAATCTGATCTCTCTTTTCCCCACATTTCCCCCTTTTCTTTTCGACAAAACCGCCATTGTCATCATGGCTCGTTCTCGATGGTCGCTGTCTCTACAGAGCTGTTGGGTACACCTGCAGAAAGGCTGTCACTTCACACTTGGAAGGTTGCACAGCGGCCAGGCAGAGGCACTCCTCACTTCCCAGATGGGGCGGCCGGGCAGAGGCGCTCCTCACATCCCAGATGGGGTTGCTGGGCAGAGGCTCTCCTCAAATCCCAGACGATGGGCAGCCGGGCAGAGGCGCTCCTCACTTCCCAGACAGGGCGGCCGGGCAGAGGCGCTCCTCACATCCCAACGATGGGTGGCCAGGCAGAGACGCTCCTCACTTCCTAGACGGGGCGGCGGTCGGGCAGAGGCTGTAATCTTAGCACTTTGGGAGGCCAAGGCAGGCGGCTGGGAGGTGGAGATTGTAGCGAGCCGAGATCACGCCACTGCACTCCAGCCTGGGCAACATTGAGCATTGAGTGAGCGAGACTCTGTGTGTAATCCCAGCACTTCGGGAGGCCGAGGCGGGCAGATCACTCGAGGTCAGGAGTTGGAGACCAGCCTGGCCAACAGGGCGAAACCCCGTCTCCACCAAAAATACAAAAACCAGCCAGGTGTGGTGGTGTGTGCCTGCAATCCCAGGTATTCGGCAGGCCGAGGCAGGAGAATCACGGGAGCCCCAGGCAGGGAGGTTGCAGTGAGCTGAGATCATGCCACTACACTCCAGCCAGGGCAACAGAGGGAGACCGTCTCAAAAAAGGAAAGAAAGAAAGAGAGAGAGAGAGAGAGGGAGGGAGGAAGGAAGGAAGGAAGGAAGGAAGGAAGGAAGGAAGGAAGGAAGGAAGGCAGGCAGGCAGGCAGGCTTTTGTCTTTACTTTCCATCACATCCCTGGGGGACCATTTAAGCTGACGCCCGCAATTGCAAGTCGGGGATCCAGTGTCACCAAAAACAAGGCAGGCTTCACGTGCAAGTCTGGGCCGGCTTCTGACCCTAGCAACCCCACTTCCCGCGTGGGCACAGCAAGGAGGAACCTGGCCTCTAAGGCTCCCTCATGCGCCATCAGGAGTTCTGCTGGACACAGGTCCAATGGGCCATCCTCCAGCTCATCCTTCTCCATGTCGGGCTTTTGAGCCCGTCATAAATTCCTTCCCTAGAGTGAGATCCAGAAGAGTTTTCTCTAGATTTCCTTCCAATATTTTTGTAGTTTCGTATCTTATTTTCTCTAGGTTTCCTTCCAATATTTTTGTAGTTTCGTATCTTAACATTCACATTTAAGTCTTGAATCTATCTCGAAGTGATTTTTCTATATGCTGAGAGATAAGGGTCCAGTTTCATTCTTCTGCATGTGGCCATCCAGCCCTCCTAGTACCATTCATTGAAGAGAGTGTCCTTTCCCCAGTGTGTGTTTCTGTCGGCTCTGTCAAAGATCAATTGGCTGTGAACATGTGTCTGTCTTTCTGGGTTCTCTCATCTGTCCCATTGATCTAAGTGTCTAGTTTTATGCTAGGATTATACTATTTTGGTTACTATGCACTCGTCAAAAATTTTGTAGTTCTAATTTGCAGTGAAATGGGATGCCTCTAGTTTTGTTGTTTTTGCTGAGCATGACTTTGGGGTCTTTGAGCTCTTTTTTGGTTCTTTTTTATGAATTGTAGGACTTTCCAATTTTGTGAGTGATGACATTGGTATTTTGGTAGGGGTTGTATTGAATCTCTAGACTGCTTCGGGCAGTGTGGTCATTTTAATGCTATGAATTCCTTCCATGAGCATGAAATGATTGTCCATTTCTTTCTGTCCTCTTAAACATTTTCATCAGTGTTTTGTAGTTTTCCTTGTAGAAATCTTTCACCTCCTTGGTAAAATCTCTTCTGTGGCATACATTTTTCCATGTTGCTGCTATTGTAAATGGGATTGCCTTCTTAATTTCTTTCCCAACCAGACCATTATTGGTGTATAGAAATGCTGCTGATTTTCTTGTTGTTGTTGTTGATTCTGTATTCTGCAAATGACTGTATTAATTTATTTATCAAGTCTAGGGGTTTTCTGGTGGAGCCTTTACACGTTTCTAGATCCAAGATCACATCTTCATCAGACAAGAAGAATTCGATGTCCTCTTTTCCAGTGTGGATGCCTTTTATTGTTTTCTCTTGCCCGATTGTGTGATGTCGAATAGGAGTGGTGAGAACGGGCATCCTCGTCTTGTTCCTGTTTACAGAGGAAATGCTTTCAACTTTTCCCCATTCTATAGTAGGTTAGCTATGGCTTTGTCGTATCAGCTTTTATTATTTTCACGTACGTTGTTTTGTTTGTTTGTTTGTTTGTTTTTGTTTTTTGAGACAGAGTCTCACTCTTGCCGCCCAGGGTGGAGCGCAATGGTGTGATCTTGGCTCACTGCTCCCTCTGCCTCCTGGGTTCAAGCAATTCTCCTGCCTCAGCCTCCCAAGTAGCTGGGATACCTGGCTCATGCCACCACACCTGGCTAATTTTCGTACTTTTAGTAGAGATGGGGTTTCACCATGTTGGCCAGGCTGGTCTTGAACTCTTGACCTCAGGTGATCCACGCACCTCAGCCTCCCAAAGTGCTGGGATTACACGCGTGAGCCACTGCACACAGCCCAACCATTTTCAGGTATGTTTCTTCTATACCTAGTTTGTTTGTTACTTTTTTCAAGACATGGTCTCACTCTGTCTTTCATGTTGGAATACAATGGCACCATCATAGCTGCAGCTTTGAACTCCTGGGCTCAAGCCACTTCAGCCTTCTGAGTAGCTGAGACTACCAGTGCATGTCACCACAGCTGGCTAATTTTTATTTTTTTGTAGAGATCTATGTTCCTCAGGTTGGCCTTGAACTGTTGACCTCAATTGACCCTCCCAGCTCAGCCTTCCCAAAGCACTGGGTTGACAAGCATGAGCCATTGCCTGGCCCAGAGTCACATTTTAACATATATCTTCACTGCCAGGCTCAAGTTTTGGCAGTGACTGAGAACCCTAAGGGAAAGTGTCTGGTCAGGCTCGGCCCAGTCTGTGCACAGGAGGGGAATGGAAAAATGGCCCGTGGATGGTTCTTTTGGAGAACTGGCCAGACAAGCACTGAGATGCCGTTTCCTGGAGTACAGGGCCGTGCCATGTCCAGCCCAGCTGCCAGGTCCAGGGCCCTCGGCACCATCTAGTTTGGGAGCTCATCCAGAAGTGACCTCATTTACCCAAAGCAGCTGGTCTCCTTTCCAATCTGGTCCCATTTGAGAGATGCAACTGGGCCCTGTCTTCCAGGAAACCATTTCAGTGCATGCCTTTGTCCCCGCACTGGCTGGCCTCTCTGTACCGTGAGAACTTGGGTTATGCAAGGCTCTGCCTGTCAGCTGACCATCATGAAGCAGCTCTCTTCTGTTCCGGTGAGGCCGACTAGACTCCGACACCCCTGCCCTGGGTCTGACCATTCTCTCCTTCACCCAGAAGTGACCTCCAACCCGATCCTGTGCCCTGTCTTCTGGCAGCTGCTCTGGGGAAGGGCATTTTGGCCTCAAGGGCTTAGAGTGTCGTTTTCTGTTTTCTGTTTGTCTTTCCAGAGCTGTTTGGGACAGCCGATGCATCAGTCCAAGGACTGCTTCTTTCGAAGGCGATCTTTCTTTCAAGGGTGGGTATAAAAGTTCTTGTGGCTGGGCGCAGTGGCTCACGCCTGTAATCCCAGCACTTTGGGAGGCCGAGGCAGACGGATCACGAGGTCAGGAGATCGAGACTAAACTGGCTAATGCGGTGAAACCCCGTCTCCACTAAAAATACAAAAAAAATTATCTGGGCGTGGTGGCGGGCACCTGTAGTCCCAGCTACTCGAGAGGCTGAGGCAGGAGAATGGCATAAACCTGGGAGGCAGAGCTCGCAGTGAGCCAAGATCGCGCCACTGCACTCCAGCCTGGGTGACAGAGCGAGACTCTGTCTCAAAAAAAAAAAAAAAAAAGAAAAAGAAAAAAAAATTCTTGTGATATTTGTGTATGAAATCAGCCTTCACTACATGGATAGGACCAGCACGCTTCCGTGGCACGACTCTACAATCTTACTACATTTTTTTTTTTATTTTGTATTTTATTTATTCCTTTTTAGACAGAGTCTCATCACTCTGTCGCCCAGGCTGAAGTGCAGTGGCGAGATCTCGGCTCACTGCAACCTCCACCTCCTGGGTTCAAGCAATTCTCCTGTCTCAGCCTCCCAAGTATCTGGGACGACAGGCACACGTCAAAACGCTCAGCTAATTTTTGTATTTTTAGTAGAGATGGGGTTATGCCATATCGGTCAGGCTGGTCTCAAACTCCTGACCTCAGGTGATCGACCTGTCTTAGCCTCCCAAAGTGCTAGGATTACAGGTGTACATTTATTTATTTATTTGCGATGGAATCTTGCTCTGTATTTATTAATTTATTTATTTGAGATGGAGTCTTGCTCCATCACCCAGGCTAGAGTGCAGCGCTGCAGTCTCGGCTCACTGCAACCTCTGCCTTCCGGGTTCAAGCGATTCTCCTGCCTCAGTGTCCTGAGTAGCTGGGATTACAGGTGCCTGCCACCACAGCTGGCTAATTTTTGTATTTTTAGTAGAGACAGTGTTTCACCGTCTTGGCCAGGCTGGTCTTGGACTCCTGACCTCATGAACCACCTCCCTCAGCCTCCCAAAGTGTTGGGATTACAGGCCTAAGGCACCGTGCTCGGCCATATTTATTTATTTAATTATTTAGAGACAAGGTCTTGCTCTGTCACCCAGGCTGGAGTGCAGTGGCGCCATCTCAGCTCACTGCAGCCTCCGCCTCCGAGGTTTAAGCGATTCTCATGTCTCAGCCTCCTGAGTAACTGGGACTACAGGTATGCACCACCACGCAGGGATAATTTTTTTCTATTTTTTTATAGAGACACAGTTTCACCACTTTGGCCGGGCTGGTCTCGAACTCCTGACCTTAGGCGATCTGACAGCCTCGTCCTCTCAAAGTACTGCGATTACAGGCATGAGCCACCGCGCCCGGCCTCTCACTACATTTAAATGATGCAGTGGCTCACACCTGTAATCCTAGCACTTTGGGAGGCCAAGGCAGGTGGATCACCTGAGGTCAGGAGTTCGACACGAGCCTGGCCAACATGGGGAAACCTCGTCTCTAGTAAAAATACAAAAATTAGTCAGGCGTGGTGGTACAAGCCTGTAGTCCCAGCTACTTGGAAGGCTGAGGCAGAAGAATCACTTTAACCAGGAGGCAGAGGTTGCAGTGAGCCGATTTCATGCCACTGCACTCCAGCTTGGGCGATAGAGTGAGACACCATCTCAAAAAAAGAAAAAAATATGATGCCGGGGCATCTGGGCCTGAATACCTGCACGAGCACAGTCATGTCCAGGCCAGGGCTGCCGGTCGAGGTCCGGCCCCATCTCTTCCAGCAGAAAGGGAGCAAGCTTGCGGGGCGGCTGGGGGACAAGATCCCAGGATCTCAGCCTCTGCTCATGGATCAGCTCTGAGACCCCGAGTGAGCTGGGGGTGCTCTGTGAGCATTGGTTTCCCCAGCTGTCAAGTAAAGGGATTGGATGAGGGAGTCTTGTCGAGGTGGAATGATCTCAGCTTTGGGGCAGCAGTGAATGGTCCCGCTCCCTGGGCCATGCCAGTGGCCCGGCCTCGGCTGAAAACAGCCCCAATCAATACTCTGGAATGGGGATGAGGGGGCAGTCAGCTCTTGCTCCTAGTCAGAGAGATACAACAGGGCTCTGTGGCTGAGCTGGGTGCCTTGCCTCACACCTGTAATCCCAACCTTTGAGAGGCCGAGGTGGGAGGATTACTTGAGGCTGGGAATTTTGAGAATAGCCTGGACAACATAGCCAGACCCCATGTCTACAAAATAATAATAAAATAAGGTGCAATGGCACACAGCTATAGTCCAAGCTACTTGGCAGGCTGAGGCAGGAGGGTCCCTTTGCCACCACACAGGCTTTCGAGCCAGGAGGCGGGTAAGACGTAGCTGTAGACCCAAAGCAACCATCAGCCCTGGGGCCCTGCGGGAGAGGAGCACTTTCAGAACATGGAAAAGTGTGGTCATCCCATCATTAGACAGCACACATCCTACACGAATAAAAAGTCGTATGGGGAAGGAGGTTGGGGAGGGAACAAAAATTGGCACAGACATCGATAGACTGGTTTCCAGTTTCAAGGTAACAGATGCACATCATGAGACCAGAGGAGACCGAGACAAGGGCTGGATTTGGCTTTTCTAAGCAACATGTGTTCCTGCACAGGGCTGGATGGTCGCTGAGACAGAGATGGAAGCCAGGACACGGGAGCCCACCGGGCCCAGATAGGTACAGACAGCAGAGGCTCCTGTTCTGTCCTCGCCACCCACGAGGGTGACACTGCTTGTAAATGGTGGCTGTGCTCTCCCAGCAAGAAAAAAGCACAACTAAATCCACACTGCACACAGAGGCAGACAGAAAGCCTTCAAGTGGCTCTGTTTTCTGCTCCCTGCCTCGCCAGGTCCACAAGCAGAGAGGAGTGTCAGGCGCATGGCCCCGCTGTCAGGCTCCCCAGCGAGCTGCCGGCTCAGCAGGAGCTGCCCACTGACACACGGGGCACCCACTCCTCCCACCTTGGGAGCGGTCGCCAGACAGAGCCGCACTGGGTGCTGGTGTCATCCAGGGACCCCACACACTTCCTTAAATGTGATCCTGCTTCCCTCTGGGCAGCTGCATCCTCTCCTCCTACAGGACCGTCTGGAAACTTGGCTCTCAGTTTGCTCTCCCTTCTCTCCTCTGCCTGCCCCAAGCCCCTCTCTCTAAAACAGTGATGCAACCTTCTTGGGGTTATTTCTTGAAAATACTTGGCGGCCTCCATGCTTCTGTTTTCTTTAGCCAGGTGGTCAGGAGGGTTTACAAAGAATGCCTGGGCTCCCCCGCAGGTGCCGGCAGATGGGGTAGCAAATGGTCCTGTGCCTCCACCTGCTCTGGGAGGGAGTCTCCTGTCTCTAGGCCTGGCCCCTTCCTAACCCTCCACATATCCTGTTCTCCAGAGACTTCAGAACCCACTCCTGAGAACAGCGAAGCCAGGCACTTATGGGAAGACCAAATGCTGCCAGAACACGGATTGTCCAGGGATTACATTCCAGCATCTTATTAGGTATCTGGATCTGTTGGGAAAAAAATTAGAAACTACGTATAAAACGTAAAAATATTCAAGTATCAAAAGGTTATTTAGGATGAAAGTTTTAAAACAAGTCATCAGCAAGCTGCTACCACCAAGTGGAGGCTTTTACAAAAGTTGAGCCAGTCCACTGAGCTGAGAGGACAGAAATGGAGTCAGCTGTGCTGGGGCAGGGGCAGGGACACTTGGGGCAGGGAGTGTGTGGGCAGAGAAGCCAGAGAATTCCCGGCCTGTGGAAGCCAAACACGAGAGCCTGGGCCGGAAGGGCGGTCAGGATCGGGGGACGAGGTCGCTCTCCCTGGAGAAGGAACCCTAAAGTGCGTAGCCTGGGATTCTCTCCCTGGGGGTCCTGTCGCCCGACATTTCATGGGCCTTCTGAGCTGCCTTCCAAGGAGGACAAACACGGCAACAAAAGACCCATTTCTGCACAAAAATCCTTCTGGAAAGAAAAAGAAGAAAGGCAAGAATGGAGTCCAAACGCTCCCCAGTGCTGACTAAGCCTCTCCAACCCTGTTCTAAGTGGAGTGTGGTTTCTAAGTCAGGGAATGGAAGAGGCCCCACCCACACAGGCCTTGGCCCCACAGGATGAAGCAGCAGCGTTTATTCCAGATACAATAGTGAGGGAATCCGGTCACGTTCCCTCCTCCCCAGAGAGGGCACATCTCGACAAGTGATTCGGTAGAAATCTTTTAGACTCTATAAGTTAAGTTCATAAAAACCACTCCTTTCACCCTGTCTCCCAGGGCCAGGCCTGGACTCTGAGATGAACTGGCTTGGGGGCGCCCTCGGGTGGCCACATAAAAAACCCACAGTCTGAGGCCAGCCTGGGGCTCTCAGACCTGGGCGGGACCTGCCCAGGCCACCTGTCCTTCCGCTTTGGGCCGCTGTCTCTTGGCAGATGGCCTGACACTTGGGGGTGGCCCAAGGATGCCTCAGAAAATCTTGATTCCCACTCTACAGATGGCTTGATAAGCCAGAGGTTTCCAGGCTGTCTGTCAGCCTCCAGGAGATGGACTGGGACCTTTAGACATCGGTGGAGAACAGGATGCTCTGTCTCTTGCTGTCCAGGGCAGGGATGGCCTCCAGCCACAGGAAGTACAGCAGCACCTCGACCTGCCCTCGCAGAGTGGGGAAGAGGAGAGTGGCTCAGAGGGGAGCTCACAGCTGCTGGTGGGGAGGTCTTTGGGACCCAAGTCACCAAGTCCACCTTAGATGCTAGAAACCCCTGCTGGTGTCATGAACCCCTGACAGTGAGACGGGGGTGGGGTGGGGTCCTGACAAGGCATGACTTGTTGGGTGGGGGGTGGTTATTTATTTTAGAGACGCACAGGGCCTTTCTCTGTCCCCCGGCTGGAGTACAGCAGCTCCATCGTAGGTCACTGCAGCCTCTAACTCCTGGGCTCAAGCAATCCTCCTGTGTCAGCCTCCCAGATACCTAGGATTACAGGTGTGTGCCACA
Source organism: Symphalangus syndactylus (assembly GCF_028878055.3). Lineage (NCBI taxonomy): Eukaryota > Metazoa > Chordata > Mammalia > Primates > Hylobatidae > Symphalangus > Symphalangus syndactylus. Next base: position 64,458,352 of record NC_072440.2, read on the forward strand.
ATGCCTGGCTAATTTTTCTTTGTATTTTTTCTAGAGACAGGGTTTGCTACATTGCCCAGACTGGTCTCAAACACCTGGGTTCGGTTTTCCTGCCTCGGTCTCACAAAGTGCTGGGATTACAGGCATGAGCCACCATACCCGAACACTTGGGGTGGTTTTAAGCCCCCAGCAAGGTGCACCAGCAGGACCAGGAGGTGGCCTGGCCATCCCCTATCACTCCCATCCATGCAAACCTAGGCAAGTCCCTCTCTCTGAATCTCAGCCACCACCACATACGATGCAAGTAGGAAGATGGGCAGGACTAGGGGTGGGGCAGGCAGAGGCCACCTCTGTCAGGCTGGGGTGGCATGGGCTGGAGACTGTCTTCCCATACCTGGGACATGATCTCCAAGGACCTGCTGTCGGTCATGGTGATAGGCTGGCTTGGATTGGCAGGGAGCTTGCTCTCCTTCTCGGAAGGCTGGAGCAGCGTGGGGCCAAAGACCGTGGCGAGGTTGTGCAGGGACATCTTATTGACTGCCTCCTCCTCTGCCACCCTGTAGAGGACCAAAGCAGAGGGTGTCATTACAATGCCACCACCAGGAGAGAGGCAGAGGGGCTGTGCCGTGCTGGAGTCCTCAGGGAGGGAGTGACCTCGACCCTGGCTGTGCTGCAAGCTGACTTCAGCCCTGGTACTTCTGGGTCTCAGTGGCCCAGGACAAGGGGCCAGCTCTGGGCTGGTGGGGAGGTTTTCATGATGTGGTTGGGAGGGAAGAGAGGGGTCCAAGTGCACTGCTGGCCGTGTCCAAAGCTCTGAGCTCTTTGTTAAGGCCACAGTGCAGAGGGAGGAGGGTGGCAAAGAGGAGAGGCAGGGGCAGGGGTGGCAGTGGTGCTAGTCCTTAGAAGCAGTGAGTTACTGCAGACAGGGGTCAGGGGAAAATGTCCTTGGTGCTGGGGGTCTGGTGGGAGCAGAGGGGCACCCCGCGGCCTGGGGACCTGGAGCCCCAGGCAGCTACGGGAGAGCTGGGCTACCTTTTCAGGTGGTCCAGAAGGAAAAGGAAGGGGAGCAGGTTGGCCTCTGGCAGGGACAGCAGCAGGTTGAGCATGCAGCTCTTCTTTGCAACTGGGTCTGGAAGAGCTGCAGGAGGCAGTGGGTTACTCCTTGGGGTCACAACGAGCCAGAGACCTCTCCGGAGGTGGTCACATGGAGCGCCCGGGACATGAGTCCTTGTGCAGTTTAGGCTTGTCATCATCGTCACACACACAGCGCTGGCCACCAGTAATGACCCTGCGAGGGGCACCTGTGTGGGGTGTGAACCACCTGAACGCCTTTTCTCTACCTCGCAGGGGTCAGCAGCACCCGGCAAACAGCAGCAGGAGGAGCCACTAGAGCAGCTGCTCATGGGCAGAGCTGCCCTTGGGCAACTCCTGCCACCACCCCCTCCCCAGGGGAGCCCGAGGCAGCGGAGGTTCGGCATGGAATGAAACAGGGGAGTGAGGGACACAAGGAGGTGGGAAGTAGGAGGGCCCCAGCCCCACCAAGTATGGAGAGACCCCCTCGTCGTCCTGGACACCACAGGGGCACCTGCAGGCTGGGAGACCAGCTCCTCTGTGCATGGGCCTGGGAGGCAGACCTGCCCTAAGGGTGATGCAGAGGCTCCAGGTGCTGCAGACGCCAGCGCCCACTCTAGACATCAGCCTCCAGGTTGACTAAGGGTCAGGTCATGTTTGAAACCATGCTTGGCTGCACCAGGACCCATGGCAAGAGCGCCTGGGCACCAGCGTTCAGCCCTGGTCCGCAGGAAGGAGGACAGCAGACTTTAGGACCCCACAGCACGGCAGTGCTGACCATTTCACCCACGTGGCCTCCTTGAGAAATACGGACGGGGAGCCCTCTGGGGATGGGCAAGGTCTTCCAGGACAGGCTCGGTTTTGGTCCCCTGCTTTCTGAGGTTGGGTTAAAATGCTGACCATGGCAGAGAGGGCACAGCTCAGGTTCCCACACCTCACTTTTCACAGCCTCCAAGGGCAGCAGTGCACATGGAGGAGACATCTCCCACGAGGCCAAGTCCTCTTTGCTGAGGACAGTTGCACAGGTAGTGCACTGCAGAAGGGTAACACCTTAGAGGGGGTGTCATTTGCATCATAGATGCAAAATTCACCGGTGAAGACTGATGTAGTTTGTCCCTAAAGTTTTGCTTTGATTTGCAGATATTTATCCATGGCAGTTTCCTGAAAGATGTCTATAGAAGGTTTTGAGGAATGGGAACCTTTTAATTTGCTACTAAACTAAACCCCAAGGGCCCATTATATGCCAGCGTGGTCCTAGAGATTCCATACTCATTCAGTTCCTTTTCATCATAGGAAGTGGGCATTATAATATCAGGTCCACTGTAAGAGGTGGAGGCTGGGCGTGGTGGCTCATGCTTGTAATCCTAGCACTTTGGGAGGCCTACCTGTGCAGATCGCAGGAGTCCAAGAGTTTGAGACCAGCCTGGGCAACACGGTGAAACTCTGCCTTTACAACACATACAAAAAGTTAGCCGGGCTTCGTAGCATATCCCTGTAGTCCCAGCTATTCGGGAGGCTGAGGTGGGAGGATCGCTTGAGCCTGGGAGGTGAAGGCTGCAGTGAGCCCAGATTGCACAACTATACTCCAGCTTAGGCCACAGAGCAAGACCTTTTTATTCTCAAAAAATAAAATAAAATAATAAAAAGAAAGAAAGAGAAAGGAACAGATCAATAGGTACAATAAAGTAACGTTTGTATAAAAAAAGCAAAAGAACATATTTGTTTATTTGGATATTTGCTTATGTTCATAAACTACCTCTAGAAAGATACCAAGAAACTGAATCTATTTGGTTGCATCTGAGAAGCTACAGGAATAGGGACGGGGTTGAGATGGTGCTTTCTGAATTTTGAAATATACAAATGTATTGTCTATTTAGAAATAAGTGGGCCAGGCGTGGTGGCTAGGCCGGGTGCGGTGGCTCTCGCCTGTAATCCTAGCACTTTGGGAGGCCGAGACTGGCAGATCACTTGAGGTCAGGAGTTTGAGACCAGCGTGGCCAACATGGTGAAACTCCATCTCTACTAAAAATACGAAAATGGCCAGGCGCTGTGGCTCACCCTTGTAATCCCAGCACTTTGGGAGGCTGAGGCGGGCAGATCACCTGAGTTCAGGAGGTCGAGACCAGCGTGACCAACATGGAGAAACCCATCTCTACTAAAAATACAAGATTAGCCTGGCGTAGTGGCGCATGCCTGTAATCCCAGCCACCCAGGAGGCTGAGGCAGGAGAACCGCTTGAACCTGGGAGATGGAGGTTGTGCTGAGCTGAGGTTGTGCCATTGTACTCCAGCCTGGGCAACAACAGCGAAACTTTGTCTCACAAAAAGAAACAACAACAACAACAACAACAACAACAAACCACACACAAAAATAGCTTCGTGTGGTGGTGGGTGCCTATAATCCCAGCTACTCAGGAAGCTGAGGCACGAGAATTGCTTGAACCTGAGAGGCAGAGGTTGCAGTGAGCCAAGATCAGGCCACTGCACTCCAGCCTGGGCAATAGAGCAAGACTCAATCTCTAAATAAATATATAAAATAAATAAATAAATAAATAATATTAAGACAAAAATCATAAGGACATTACATAAACCACGTTATGCCAGTGATTTTTTAAAATATCAAAACAGGCAGTTTTATAGAAAAATATAACTTCAGGCCAAGTGGGGTGTCTAATGCTTGTAATCCCAGCACTTTGGGAGGCCGAGGTTGGCGGATCACTCAACCTCAGGAGTTCGAGAGCAGCCTGGCCAACATAGTAAAACCCCAACTCTACTAAAAATATAAAAATTAGCTGGGCATGGTGGCACATGCTTGTAACCCCAGCTACTCGGGAGGCTGAGGTGGGAGAATCACTTGAACCTGGGAGGCAGAGGTTGCAGTGAGCCAAGATCACGTGACTGCAACAGAGAAATTCTGTCTCAAAAGAAAAATATAACTGCATAAAAACGAAGTAGGGAGAAACAGAAAACTTTGTCTAGATCTAGAACCATTAAAGGAATTGAATGTTTATTTTAAAATCTGTATCCCATCCCCTCAAAAATCTCACAAAAAGACAAAACCAAAGAAAAGCACCTGGCCCAGATGATTTTATAGACAGCAAACATGAGGACCTGACGGTCAGCTGGCAGTGGGATGAGGCTGACCCCATCCTCTGCTTTAGCCACGGGAAGCCTCCCGTGGAGCTGTAGGAGCTCGAGATGGCATTGCGTTTGGTGCATGAGCTGGTGCAGGAGGGCTGGGATGTCTGGTTGGATCTGACTTCTGACCTCTGGGCATGGAGGTCTCTCTGCAGAGGCCCGGGCCTGGGCACAAAGGGAGAGTGGCCTTCATTATCCCGCAGGGGCCTAAATGCAGACCGTGCATCCCCGGTGACCTCGGGGACCCTTCTCTGATCATCAGGATTCTCTTGGGACTCTGGGGTCCTTGTCCTGCTCAGGCATCCCTGCCCCACTCTCCTTCAGGGCCCTCGACATGATCTTCCCTGGACACGAGTCTGGGGACAGCTGGGTGTTGTGGGCCCCAAAGGGGTGACTTCCTGCTCCTGGGCCCCACAGAGAGTCCTTGTGCTCAGGGCAGTGGCTGAGCTGGAGGATGCGCTGGAACTCGGAGCACACAGCACTGGCTTGCTGTGGTACCTGTGCCATGAAATTAAAGGCAGTATCACCAGGAAGGAACACAGGGCTTGCAGGATCACGGAAAACCTTCTTAGTGTTATCTTGACACCACTGATGCCAAGTGTCCAGGTGCTTGTAGGATGGCCTGCCACTCAGTCCAGGGGCAGGAGCAACGGGGAGATCCCACAAGCAAAGTGAACTAGGGGATGGGCTGAACGGGCTCCAGGCAACTGAGCCCTACTGGCAGGTCCTCGGCCTGGGCCCGGACAGGAATGAGGGGCACAGAGTGCCCAGGTAACGGCTCCTGGGAGCAGTGGGGAACCGTCGGATGCTTGAACTCTCGAGAGCTGGGCTCTGAGCGTCCTCGTCGAGCTGCCAACTCGGCCAAAGACTGAGCCAACAGTTTCTTCTGTTGCCGGGCAACGCGCCTTTTAAACCTGAGGGAGTGGCTGAGCATGCAAAGAACCCGCGCGAGTGACAGAGCGACCTTAACAGATTAGCGCGGCAAGGTTGCCGGGCAGCGCATCTTTTAAACCTGAGGGAGGGGGTGCGCGTGCACAGAATGGCGCGAGTGACAGAGCAACCTTAACGGGTTAATTAGCGCTGCAAGGTACCCGTGCAAGATACCTGCTGGCAATGGCGGCCGGCAGACCTGGGGGGGGCATGCAAGAGGTATTGGAGGGAGAGACGCCGGCACAAAGGTCGCGGGAAGAACAGGTGCCCACAATGGCTGCAGATCTGCCCGTGGATCACTGAAGATTCCTGCTCTCCTGCTGAGGTGGAGATTGCAGGGAGCTGAGATCGCACTATTGCACTCCAGCCTGGGCAACAAGAGCAAAACTCCGTCTCAAAATAAAAAAAAAGAAAAAGAAAAAAAAGAGGCCCGGCGTGGTGGCTTATGCCTATGATCCTAGCACTTTGGAAGGTCAGGACGGACAGATCACGAGATCCGGAGTTGGAGACCAGCCTGGCCAACATAATGAAACCCCGTCTCTAGTAAAAATACATATTTAGCCAGACATGGTGGCACGCGCCTGTAGTACCAGCTACTCCGGCGGCTGAGGCAGGAGAATCATTTGAACCTGGGGGCGGGGAAGGGATTGTGATGCGCCGAGATCACGCCACTGCACTCCAGCCTGGGCAACAAAGAAATGATCTGTCTTTTTTTTTTTTTTTTCTTGAGACGGAGTCTCCCTCTCTCTCCCAGCCTAGAGTGCAGTGGCGCCATCTCGGCTCACCGCAAGCTCCGCCTACCGGGTTCACGCCATTCTCCTGCCTCAGCCTCTGGAGTAGCTGGGACTACAGGCGCACGCCACCACGCCCGGTTAATTTTTTGTATTTTTAGTAGAGACGGGGTTTCACAGTGTTAGCCAGGATGGTCTCGATCTCCTGACCTCGTGATCAGCCCGCCTCAGCCTACCAAAGTGCTGGGATTAAAGGCGTGAGCCACCGCGCCAGGCCGAGACTCTTTCTTAAAAATAAAGGCCGGGCACGGTGGCACTTTGGGAGGTGGAGGCGGGCGGATCACGAGGTCAGGAGTTGGGAGACCACCCTGGCCAACATAGCGAAACCCCGTCTCTACTAAAACTACAAAAAATTAGCCGGGCGTGATGGCCGGCGCCTGTAGTCCCAGCTACTCCCGAGGCTGAGGCAGGAGAATGGCTTGAACCCGGTAGGCGGAGCTTGCGGTGACTTGAGATCTCGCAACTGCACTCCAGCCTGGGTTACAGTGCAAACCTCCGTCTTGAAAAAAAAAAGAGAGACAGAGAGCGAGACAGAGAGAAAAAGGTTTATTATTTTGAGACTCCGTCTCAAAAAAAAAAAAAAAAGACAGAGTCTGGCTCTGTTGCCCAGACCAGAGGGCAGTGACGCGATCTCGGCGCATCACAATCCCTGCCCCGACCCCGGGTTCAAGTCATTGTGCTGTCTCAGCCGCCCGAGTAGCTGGTACTACAGGCGCGTGCCACCACGTCTGACTAAATTTG